>NC_084798.1:142388224-142691254 GCF_963169125.1 Humulus lupulus | reverse complement strand
GGATTATTGGTTATTGACCAGTATGTTGTCTTGAATGGATATTATGGTTTGAGAGAACTGAGTAATGCCTTGTGGTTATTGGATTATGCTCTGTAAACTGTCTAGCTGCTATAACTGTTATGTTATGATATTATGTTTTCTTGCTGGGCTTCGGCTCACGGGTGCTACATGGTGCAGGTAAGGCAAGTTGGCCATGGGTTGGAGAGCTCTAGGGGCAAGGTGTACATTGTCAGCTGCTCGGCCGCCATGGTCAAGGATTGTACAAGAACGGGAACCTAAAATGTATATTTTTCCATTAGAGTGGCTTGGTCAATTATTTGTAATTAAGAATTTTGTATTTACGTTATTTAAACCCTGATTTGGGATCCCATATAATAAACGTCTGTTTTCAATAAAGTTTAACCGTTTATAATCAAACTCTGTTTAACCTAATCCCTTGTGTCAATAGATACACAGTTCAAACTAAATGACTTGATTAGCAAGTCTTGCACTATTTCAAACACACAGTGTAACGGTCTTGGTTATCCAGGGTGTTACATCGGGAACTTGAACGTTAAGGCTCGGGAAGGTTTCTACTACCCAGTTTGGTAGAAACCAAGGTCCCGAAGGTTAGAATTAAGCCTCGAAACTATTTAATTGATTAGAACGTGATGGTTGATTATTATTCATGCGTTGTGACTAGGATTTCTTCAAAGCTCGGGTTAGAGGACTTTGTTGGTGATCGTGGTGCGCGGATAGCTCGGGACACGGGTAAGAGAATTGTTGTACCCATAGAGCAGGGTGAGGCCCTATAGTTTGTGTTGTAGGCCGTAGCCCCATTGATTGTGTTTATACGTGTTTAAATACTTATTAATTATGCTATTTGTGCATATATGTAAATGTATGGCAAATGCCGGGAACAGCGAAGGCTGAGAACGACGAGGGTCGGGAATGGCGAAGGCCGAGTATGGCAAGGGGCCGGGAGCAGCGTTAAGCACGCGGAGTGGGAGTTGCCAGGGTGAGACCCTATGGGATACCTGGGACATCCTTACGGTGTAGACCGCAAACCCAGGGCCTGGTAAAGCGCCTAGGACGGCATGGTCGTACATGTTTAGCCGGTTGGCGGTTTGTTTATATACTAATGGATGATTATGAATATGTTATTTGCTTGTGAGGGGTTTTCTTGCTAGGCTTCAGCTCACGGGTGCTCTATGGTGCAGGTCAGGGCAAGGAGAAAGTTGACCAACCATGAGTACAGAGAACGTGAAGCGACGCTTACATGTTTGGCCTGCCTGGCTGCCACGGCCAGGGGTATTTTTGGGAGATGCTTGTATTAAACTTAATTTTGTAGTTTACTCGACTTTAATTATATTTTTGAGTTGTAAATGTTTCTAAAATAGTATTTTGGGACACCTAATGTTAAATGAATGGGTATATTTTCAAATTACATGGCTTTTATACCATTTAGCTACACGTTTAACCTAAAACCTCGATTAGCGAGTGACTAGCACATTTGAAACTCACTTGGTAACGGCTCTAAGGAAGTAGGGTGTTACAAACGATGTCTCAAGGAAATAGCCGAGTGTGAGTACAGCGCAGGCTAGACTAGGTGCCACTGTGGGAATTTTGTGTGTGAGTACAGCGCAGGCAAGGCAGATTACCTTTCATGTCCGATCAACATGACTTGTTAGTATTTATGTTTGTGAGTGTAACACACATTATGTTAGTGTGATATGGTGCGTATATATCACACGATCATTATTATGCTTATGATGTTTATTTATGTTTAGTTGAAAGTTTATGTTTTCTAGTTTGGGGAGTTTTGTCCTACATAGCTCTTCTTTCTGGGCGTTAGCTCACAGGTACTTTGTTTGTAGGTAAAGGAAAAACAAAGCAGTGAGTGGTGCAGGCTCGAGGCATGGACGAAAGATGTTAGAGGCTGGGCTCCAGTTATTTTATGTTTTTAGAAATAAATGATATGTTTTTAAATTTTCAGACTTGAATGGTTATTTTCTTTATGCTGTTGTTGTTAAACCTAGCGTCCAACATTTTTATTTTTAAATAATGAGATCTCATTGTTTGTTTAAATTTTAAATAAATATTTTTTCTTAGTGTCTTAAAGTATTTATTGTTTATTATTTTTAAATGGACTCCCTAAGTAACATATCGGGAAATCGGGGCGTTACAGGGGATACCAAGATCAGGTTCGTTCCGTCTCCATTTTCATTGGAAGACCCATCTACGTACATCTTCCATGTAGGCCCGACTAGTGGGGCATCCCCAGGTATCTCATGGTTTTCGTGCACTCGGTGATGAAATATATCAGTGCCTGCCCCTTGATGGCAGTCCTCGAGTAATACGTGATGTTGAACTGACTCAATTTGACCACCCATTAAAGGAGTCTACCAGATGACTTCGACTTCTAAAGGACTTGCCACAAGGGATGGTTATTGAGGGTCGTGATGGTATGATCCTAGACATAGCGCCTTAGCTTCCGATAAGCCACCATTAAGCAAAAGGTTAACTTCTCCATAAGCAGGTATCTTGGTTGTCTCGAAGAAAGCTCACCAGCACTACTCAAACCTCTGCCTTGAGGTTCTTTCAAACCTTGGTTTTCCTTTTGGGAAGGGATGAAACAAGTATCACGTCCTCGGCCTCTTCCATGAGCTCGACAACCCTCTCTTCTTAAACTCTGGGGTCCAACTCATTGGACTTCTCTGCTCGAACAACTTGTACCTCCACCTCCTCAAGAGGATGCTGCTCAGGGGTTACTGCCACTGCCTCAAAACATTGTAGCACTACCTGGCCTTCTTCTGATCTCCACGAACTATGCCAATTTCTACCTCTGTGGGGAACTTCATGCACAAGTGTCGAATTGAAGTGACCGCTCTAAATTCTACCAGGGCTGGATGCCCCAAGATGGTGTTATACGCCAAGGAGCAGTCCACTACAATAAAGGTACAGTACTGAAAGGTCTGACGAGGCACTTCTCTAAGTGTTACGTGTAGCTTGATTTGCCCCATCAGAATGAGACCTTCCCCGGAGAACCCATATAGAGCTGAACTGTGCGAGGACATATCACTCTTGGTTAGCCCAATCTTCTCATACGTTGACTTAAACAGGATGTTCACAAAACTCCCGTTGTCCACTAGGTTCCGAACCACGATAATGTTGGAAATCTGGCTCTCGACAACTAAAGGACCGTGGTGGGGAAAATTCACTCTTCGAGCATCGCCCTAGGAGAATTTGATAACTTGGTCAATCATTCTAGGCATTTGTGCTAGCAGCTGAGTCAATCATTGAGGAGCTGCCTGCTGCAGAGGCACTCCTACAGCGAGGCTTGAGCCACGTGTGCTTCACCCCAAGCATACTGGTGTAAATTCCCTAACTTGATGAGATTCTCAATCTCATCCTTGAGTTTTTGGCACTCGTTGGTGTGGTGCCTTACATCATTATGGAATTGACAAAATTTGTTGGGATCTCTTCTCTCCCTGTCCCTCTGGATGGGTTCTGGTTTTCGATACTAGATGTGCTACTCTGTGGCCAAGAAGATGTTCTTCTGATAGTCCTTTAGGTCTGTGTACTTGGAGTACTGTGAGACATACTTTCCGTCGGGGACCGCTCCTTGTCCTGTCAGAGCTACCCCAGTTCCATTTGGCTTCCTGCCCTTGCCTTTGCCCTTGCGCCTATTTCCACTAGGGTTCCTGCTGGATGCTACTGATTAGGCTGGAGCCGCAATTCCAACGCTGAATGTAGGCTGATAAGCATTGTATCCAGTGGGCGCGACTCCATATCTCATAGGAGCGGCATTGAAACTAGTAAGAGGCATAACACTAAAGCCAACAAACTGGACAACAGGGCTAAACTGCGAGGGGCTCACCACACTCTGTTGGACAGGAGTGTAAGGTGAGTATTGGGTCTCTGGAGCCACAGAGTGGGGAAAGCCAAGGGGCCACCAAACGATCCAATTTTGGCATCCTCCCAGTTTGTATATTCTTATGCTCAGTGAATAAATTCGTCGAGCCTATGGCATCCCCTCCGCTGACAGTCATCCCATAGGGGGTACCCCATGCAGATGCCTGCCTATAAGGCCATCAGTTTCTAGTCATCGTCGACCCTCTTAGTCCTAGTGGCTTCCTCCTTGAAGCGCTTGATGTAGGCCTTGAAGGTCTCATGGGGTCCTTGCTTTATGTTGGCCAAGGCATTGACCTCAAAGCTCACCTTCCGAGCAGCTATAAATTGTCTTCAGAATGAGGACAATAGCAGGTGCCAAGAAAGAATGGCCCTAGTTTGTGTTTCTTGAATCACTCATCTGCCGGTCCCATCAATGTCAACGGGAACACGAAGCACTTTGCGTCCTCAGAGACACGATTTACCGACATCAATCGGTTGAACTTTGATAGATGGTCAGTGGGATTCGTGCTGCCATAGAAAGATGTGATGACTCACATCTTGAACCATCGTGGTAACGTTCCACAATGTGGGGATCGCATGGCTCCCCATCCTCATCCCCCGAGTCAAAGTAATGGCCTTGTCTTCGGGCCATTCAGAGCATGATCCTTTTCAAGCTTTCCAATTCTACGTGGAGAAGGTCGCGGTCTTGATTGGCACTCTGTGCTGGGTGTTCTCTCTTCCCAGAATTAAGATTGTCTCAGAGATCATGTTGATCTCTCTTCCTGGGGTTGCCCCCGGGAGCTGCTATACCCCTATGAGTATTTAAGTCGTCTCGAATGTCTAGTTGACCTAGGTGGCGACCACTATCCTTGGGATATCCTACTTCGGTCTCCCTGTTGGAATCGATGTTTTCATTATTAATCGAGATGCTGAGGCCTTGCTCCTAGTTAACGAAGACATACCTCCTGTTGGCCCCTTGGCCAGGTTTTCTGCAGAGTTGGCAAGATGTTGGGGCGACACCACCTCAAGGCCTAGCACAGTCCATCCCGGTGTGCCTGGGAAAAATGCGATTGGCTCTAGGGGTGCTGGCAGCCTGGCGATGTCCTCAGGCACCTTGCCCTTTATCCTTGTTTGCTGGCCTTGGGGCCTTGTTGTGTTCGGGGATCGACGAGCCTTCTTTTATCCCGGGGCAGGGTTGTCATCAACCTCATCTGAGAACTTGACAGAAAATAGAATAATATAACATAGAGGTTTTACGCAGTTCGGGCTATAAAAGAGCCCTAGTCCATCAGTCTTTGGAGCCCCACCTGTGCACCTAAGCTTTTTAAGCAAGATTCAATGGAGTCTTAGGCAGCGTATATATTGCTCTGAGTTTACAATGCTTAACTAGCGAAAATTTTCAGCCTTTTACAAGGAGATATCCCAGCCCTATTTATAGGGGCTCTCATCATTAATGTCCTTAATCAGCAATCAATACAACATTCCCCTATTATTTGAGGGAGTAAAATTCTAATTAACTACATTGGGATGAAATAATAAAGACCAAGGGCTAGGCGGATTGCACGGGAGCCATTTGCAGAAAGTTGCCCACCAATCTTACGGGGAACATGTATCTATCAGTGTAAGGATATGGTTGCACGTTCGCCCATGTTAGGCGGCATTGTGAGAAATATCGATGATCGAGTGTACAAATTCGACACCATTACTCAAGGCTCACCAAAATTTGTTGGACGATCTCCTCATGGGCCACAGCTACAGTGATTAACACCTGACAGTTATTCCAGCTCTCGAGGACAAAATCATAGACCTAGAGGATTAGTGAATGAAGAAAGCAGGAGGACCACCTGAATGGTCCTTGGGGCATGGCCTTACTTGGAGACATCCACACCTTTGAAACAGGCCATGGAATGTGGCCTCCCTTAGAGATATCCACCTCGAGGATGGGGCTCGGGACGTGGCCTCACTTGGAGACATCCACGTCTGGCCGGATCATAGTACTCGAAGAAGTTCTACACTCTGAGGAGCTCTACGCGAGCTCTATCGAACCTCATTAGTGATCGAGAAGTTTAATTACTTCTCTAATGACTGTCACATGTGCAATGGCGAAAACACGAACAACAACTTTATTTACTATTACCTTCCAATAATAGAGCCAAAATTTGTGTACACTCAAAATGTATCTTTACAAAGTGGTCATTAAAGATTAGATCGGGTGGTCGATTCTACTAGGGTAATGAAATTAACAAGTAAATATCTTAGAAGATAAATAATATGAGAAAATATAGAACAACATATATTTTTGTGAATTTTATGAAGGAAGCCAAAAAAAAAAAAGATATAATCAATAGTAAGAAAGTGGAAAGATATCAATAATCACTTATATGCATTATTTAATTATTTCGATTTTGATTCACAAAAATAACCTAAATAAATTGTTCTCATCCCAACATCTCATTTGGAAGATTTAAAATTGAAGTACACACTTATTTCAACAAAAAGGTATTTGAGCAAGAAAATCCTTTATCATGGAAGCAAGAAAATAAGTCTTATATAAAAATTAAAAAATGATAATATACTATTAGGCAATAATGCAATAAAATATTAGCCATAAAACTTAATATAAATACTACTTTTACTAATATAAAAACATAGAAAGATCATAGCTTATTCTATATAATTTTAGCAAATGTAAATAAAGATGATGAGGATGAAAAAAGTGATAAAAGAAACTATCAATATTATTTTTGCTGATATGCTAGTAAATAGAAAAGCATGAATAAATCTATATACTATTAGTAAAATTAAATAGAGATAATAAGTTGAAAAAGAAGATATGGAACAAAATAAATCACTCAATTTTATAACATATAAAAACATAGTGAATCAAAAGTATCAAACAAAGTCATAATGCATATTGGATCATCCCTAACCTTCCCAAGAAAGTTAGCCTATTTTGTTACACATTCTCATAAAAATTGATGAGTGTGTATTTTATGCACTCAGTTCTAACTCTTCTACTTTAGTTTGGTGTGTTACCTCATATTTTTATGTGGATTTGATGTGTTTATGCTAAAGTGTGCAAGAATAAGCTTAATTGATGATTTTATGGCCAATTGAGATTTCAAGCATGATTTTACTATGTTCTTATCATTTTCTTTAAAATCTCATGAAACATAAAGTTATAAATCTCTTTCTCAACTTCCTATAACATGTTTAATCATTGCATTTGGAGTTTGAATGAAAATGTTATGCATATTTTACTGAACGAGGTAGAATCAGGAAAATAAAAACGAGCTCAGAACTTTGTAACTAAAGCTCCAAGCAACATGTCATTGCATAAGTTGTGACATGGTATTTGAGAAATCATGCAACATGTTGCCTTGAAGGGTGATGAAATTTTTCCATATGCCTATTTTTTATGGAGTAACAAACCTGCTATACAATGCCAGCTATGAAAGTGGATATATAGGCCTCTTATCCCATACCCAATCCAAGACCCTAGTGGGCCTGTGTTGTTGTCAGTGAAGCAAGAAAAAATCTCATTTCGTTCATTGGGAGGTTAGGAAAGGGAGCCAGTGAATCTACGTGTACACCGCCACCTCGAGACTCTCTTTCGAAAGTGACCACCGCAGTCCGAAAAGCAGCCCTTCATAAATAAAAAATGGGCAAGTGTGCTTGCTTATTATTATTATTAGTATTATTATTATTATTAGAAAAATACAAAAAGATGAAGAAGAAGAAGAACTAAGGCACTTCTGGTATTAAAAGAACAAATCGGAGATAGGGAATGGACCATTTTTAATAATTATTAATACCGGCCAAAATCATACACACACATTCATATATATATATATATGTATATATATATATATTAAATCACATACAATCATAATATAGATTACCTCTTGTAGCCTATCAAGTGTCATCGAATCTTTTTGTATAAAATCAACGAACTTCCTATCCAAGTTCTGAAGACTCACACCTTGATCTTCCAGACCAATCCTCAAATATACAAGGATGTGTGTGGGCATGTAGGATTCAAAATGTTGATTTATGTCTCTCTAGTACTCAATACATGAGATCTAGAGAGGTTTGATAGAGAGAAGAGGAATTGAATAGTTTTTTAGGTTTAGGAAAAACTATCGCTTCTGTTTCTAAGAGAGAGTTTGTCATTTACAAAATTTCTTTTTCACGTTTATAAAGATAATTAACTAATTTAATTAATCTTTAACTTTATTAAAAAAAACTGATCAGTTATAAGCTATTTCATGTAAATCGTATTTAAAAAAGAATAATTAAATAAATAAATTATTTCAAATTCTTATATCTGCGATAGGAAATATCCCTGTGTGGCGCCATTCACTATGCAGTACAGTGAGTGGCGTGAGCCACGTTAGGATTTTCCATAATTTTCTCATTTACTTATTTAATTAATATTTAAGAAATATATTTATCCCAAAATAAATATCAGTTAATTAAAAATTAACTTTATCTCAAAATTTAGTTTTATATAAATAAATAAATATCTTAATCTAAATAAGATAATTATTACTCTCTCTATATATATTAATCCAAACAAGATTCATATTTATTTTAACCTATAGTTTTTCAAAATAAAAACTATATAGTTAAATAATTAATTAATTCATAATTAATCAATTGCTCATAAATATCACATAATTATTTCATTGCCTTGGAAAATTAATTCCTTTGCAATTAAGTCATTCTCTCTATAAATCTTTCTTTTGACATCCTTACCCCTTACAATGTAGGATAGATGTAGAGTCTCAGAATGTTTATTTAGCTAGTTAGATAATAGTAGTAGTAATGGCTAGTAGTAGTTATATTATGTTTTATTATTGTGGATTTTGGTTTAAGCCGGGACTTAGTGAACACTTGAAGCAACACTTATAGGTTTTATAAGTTTAACCTATATTTTAAGAATATTAATTATAACATAAGGTTTGATTAATATAGATGATTATAAAGATGTCATTTATTATACTATAAGATTTAGGTAGGATTAATAACAACATGACACTTGTCGTGTGCATGTTTATTTAAGGATTAGAAAACTATAGAACCTTCCAAGATCATTAAGAGCATGACATTTGTCACAATCTTGTTTATTTGAGGATTTAAGCATTTAATTCAAAAATAGAGGTTTCTAAAAGCTCTAGACCCTTCCAGAACCTGCTGGAATCTCGTATTACTCAGTTAAACATGTTTTATCAATTCAAATTAAGCTATTAATGTACAATTACGTGTTTAATATATTCACGTATGCCGATATATCACAGCCTAGGAGCCGATATATCACCACATGAGGAATACGAAAAACACGTGAACTTTGCACAAATGCATCGACGAACCCTCGGGATATAAGCCCAGGCGATATATCGCCTATGATGGGCGATATATCAGCTCTAGGGTTACATTTTCAAATGTTTTTGAAACCGACCTCAATTCAACAATTAACCTCTTAACAAGCCTCTGAACGTTTTGACCGAGTCTTAAGCCTCTGTTGAACGAATATTCAAATATTTTTCAATTAAATACTCATTATTTTTTATTCAAGCTAAAAGAAGATCTTTTCACTCCTTGAACTCTATAAATAGGACCTAGTACCCAGCCATTTCTCTCATTCTTCAAGCTGTGTTCAAAGCCTTCAAGATGCTAGGGTTACTATAGAGTGATAAACACTTGGGTTGGGGTATAAGCTTTATCATCTTAAGCTTTATAAACACTTGGGAAGTAAGATAAATAGTTTGTTTCCAATATCGAGGTGTAGTTCGGTTCTAGTACATTCAAAGGTATTCCAAATCTTAAGTTCATTTCAGTTTAATTCTTTAGTTTTCATCCAGATCCTAACACATTGTTTTCAATTCTTGGTTAGGTATTCAAGTTCTTTGAACTTAAGGTTTCTTTTCGGTAAGTTTCATCTTGGTGGTTTAGTTCATTTCTTGATCATCTCTTTCTTTAGAAATACTCACATTCTTATTGTTGGTTTTAGGATTGTTCCAAATCCCGTCCTTGTTCACATATCCCGGTTTTGTTAAGGAAAATAGGATAGAATTTTATATGTTATATGATATGTTATGTTAACTCATGTTATGTTTACATTATGCATGGTATGTTTATAGAGCTTGGGCATATAGCTTATGCATGGTACGTGAACGATTCAAGTACGACGTTATTTTCAGTCTTTTTAATTATGTTTCTATGTATTTTTCGCACTTGGTTTTGTAAACAATTTTAATTAAGTTAAAGTTATGTTTTATTTTTCAAACAATGGGATCCCATACCCCGAACTTATGTATTTCGTCATTCACTTTATAGATTTTAATAAAGTTGTGAATGTTTCTTATGTATGTTTTCTTGAGAATAGTGTCTATGTATAGTAGTTTTAATGGTCCAAAGTCTTAGAATTAACTGGGTCATTACAGTTGGTATCAGAGCAATTGTTCTTTCGCATGAAGTTCTCCTTGATACACACGCTCAAGCTCTGAGTCTAACTGCCAAGTAAGTGTTTATGTTATAGTTATTATGTTTATATGTATAGCTAACATTTTAGCCGTATGTTTTCAGTTAAGAATGAATTTAGCATTAACATTATCCGAGCCATTAAGGCCTTAAAAAGAATTAGAGAACCAAGAAACACCGTAGGAGTGCTAGAAAGAATCACTCGAAGACTACTCTTATTACACAGGGAGATAGGTCACCTCCAAGAATCTAAGCAAATCATGATGAGAGCTGAGGAGCAATATGTTTTAGTAATTAGAATTTTTAAAGATTATTCTACTGTAATTGCAACCTTAGAGGATATATGGAAGACTATAGATGATGAAGATGAATTACCGGTAGCTATGAGATACTATTTTCTCATACTTAGGATCACTTCTAAAATGGAATTCCAATTCAGAAATGAGCAAGAACATAGAATTTTTACGAATCTTCCTCGAGGGCATTTTGAGGCTCAAGATAATGATGACTATGAGGAAATAGATGATGATATGTTAGAAGAAGGATCAGATGTAAAAGATCCTGATTTTAAGAATAGATTAGTTTCTTATTTATTTTGTTTATTTGCATTTGTGATTGTAAATAGTGAAAACTTTTTCCAAATAAATATCATTGTTATTTTGATGACATGTATGAGTTTGATTTTATTTTTCAATCATAATAAATAATAAATTTAATAAATAATGACTAAGTTCGGTGAGGGTGGATACAAATCAATTGATCGGGTTCCATATTCAGAGTTAGGGGGCCATAGTAGTGGGAACAATTTTACTGATCCCAGCCCTCCCTCAATATGGTTAACTTTGGAACAATGACGAGTTTCGAGCCTAAGAATTAAGTCATATAGGATGATTAGAAACAGACTTAGACAATAATAAAGATGACTTTTTTTTCTAAGTATAGAAACCCACTCTAATGATAAAGAAGGCTTATATAATTTTCATCAGGAATCATAATAAATAGGTCTGAGTTATGTTTGTTTAGATTAAGTTTTTGTCTTAAAGCCTATTAGGGTAAAGTTCTAACATGTTTTTCTCAACTGTTAGAACTTTGCTGAAGATGTCGCTCCGAAGGTCTGCTCGCACCAATGCTAATTCCTCCAATGCTGCTCCTGAGAGCAATGAAGCCCCTCCGGTTCGCAAAAGGGGAGTGCGTGCTACTTCCAACCGATATGCGCCGCCGTCGCCGGTTGACAACACTGCGGAAATTGCCAGACTGCGACAACAAGTTGAGGAACTAATGCAACAACAGGGACAACAAGCTCAGCCTCAGACTCAGCCTCCGCCTCCGCCTCCGCCGCAACCACAGCCTCAGCAAATGGCTCAAGCACCCCGTCAAGTAGGTCCTTATGGGGGATGTCCAATGGTGAACTATGTGCCATACCCAGCTCAGCACATGGAACCAATTTATGAGTTGTTTCGTAAGCAACACGCTTCAAACTTTGAAGGGACAACACACCCCTTCGAGGTGGAAGAATGGCTCAGAAATGTGGAGCCAATCCTGACGCACATGAATCTCGACAACGCGGACCGCATATCCTGTGTTTCGTCTCTGCTCAAGAAAGATGCCAGAATATGGTGGGACTTAGTTCAGCAGACTCACGATGTTGCCACCATGACTTGGACCAGATTTGTGGAGCTGTTCCACAAAAAGTACTACAATTCGGCAGTCATCGCTTCAGGGGTCGAGGAGTTCGCTGGTCTGAAGCAAAGGGGTTTATCAGTAGCATAATATGCTCGACAGTTTGACCGATTAGCCAAGTTTGCACTGGAAATGGTTCCAACTGACTTTCTGAGGGTGACCAAGTTTGTTAGAGGACTTCGACCAAAGATCGAGCTAGGGGTTAAGCTCGCAAACCCAGGAGATACTACCTATGCCAATGTTATAGAAATGGCAATAGAAGTAGAAAGGCTTCAGGCTAATGTTAGTAAAGAGGAGGCCAATAAGCGTGAGCCTAAATAGTCAAGTCAACCTTAGAATGGTCGAAACAACAACCACAACAACAGCAATCAGTCCAGCAACAACAATGGTCAGAAAAGAAGGCATCCTGAGAATAAGCAGTCCGACAACGATAAAAGGGCACAGACGAACAGTGGAAGTAATAGGCTGGGTTATGTGGAATACTCGCAATGTGCTAAATTCCAAAAGAAACATCCTAGTGAATGTCATGCGAACACCAAAGGATGCTTCAATTGTGGTCAGGAAGGACACCAGAAGGGAAAAAGGAAGACAAGATGGTTCCTACCAGGGTGTTTGCCTTAACCCAAGGAGAAGCTGATGCTAGCAATAAAGTGGTCACAAGTCAGGTTTCTATCCTCAATAATGTATGTTCTGTATTATTTGATTCGGGAGCCACTCATTCATATATCTCGTTAGGAATGATAGAAAAACTAGACAAACATCGTGAAAGATTTAGAACTAGGTTTGTAATAGAGTTGCCTTCGGGCAAAGTAGTTCTATCATCACGGATAGTACGAGGCATACCGATGAAGATTGGCAACGTAGAATTAGAAGGAGACCTGATAGAACTGGAGATCAAAGACTTCGACGTCATACTAGGCACGGACTGGCTAGCAAGGTATGGCGCAACCATTGACTGCAAACACAAGAAAGTGACGTTCGAGACTCCTGACGGCCAGAGACTATGCTTTTTGAGACAATTTTTAGGACTACTCACACCGTTTATATCATCTCTCAGAGCCCAGAGGATGATAGAAAAAGGATGCCATGCATACTTAGCTAGTGTCACAGAGAAACACCACTTAAGGTTGGAGACGTCCGCATTGTAAAAGAATTCCCACAAGTATTTCCCGACGACTTGCCAGGGTTGCCACCGACTCGGGAAATTGACTTCACAATTGAATTAGTACCGGGCACCAAGCCTATCTCCAAGGCACCATACCGAATGGCACCTACGGAACTCAAGGAGTTAAAGACACAGCTACAAGAACTCCTAGACTTGGGTTTCATTAGACCAAGCCATTCACCATGGGGAGCACCGGTTCTATTTGTGAAGAAAAAGGACAGAATCATGCGGATGTGCATAGATTACCGCGAGCTGAATAAGGTGACGATTAAGAATAAGTACCCACTACCCCAAATTGACAACTTGTTCGATCAACTCCGAGGTGCGACCGTGTTTTCAATGATTGATTTACGGTCCGGGTACCATCAGCTCAAGGTACAGGGAGAGGATATTCCTAAGACAACCTTTAGAACTCATTATGGGCATTACGAGTTTTTAGTTATGTCTTTCGGTCTTACCAATGCTCCAGCCGCGTTTATGGATTTAATGAATAGGGTCTTTAAGGACTACTTGGATAAATTCGTCATAGTGTTCATCGACGATATCTTTGTGTACTCAAAGGACGAAGTCGAGCATGAGGAACATCTAAGGTTGATCTTATTATGACTAAAGGAGCATCAACTCTACGCCAAATTCAAGAAGTGCGAATTTTGGCTTTCACAATTAGCCTTTCTTGGGCACATTATATCCAAGGACAGAATTGCAGTAGACCCATCTAAGGTAGAGGCTGTGAAGGATTGGCTAAGACCAAAGAACGCATCAGAAGTAAGGAGCTTTCTTGGATTAGCAGGTTATTATCGAAGGTTTGTAGAGGGCTTTACTAATATAGCCACTCCGCTCACCAACCTGACCCAGAAACAGCAAAGGTTCAACTGGACTGATAAGTATGAAGAGAGCTTCTAGTTGCTTAAGGATAAGTTGTGCTCAGCACCAGTACTCTGTGTACCGACACCCAACGACAACTTTATAGTCTACTGTGATTCGTCGAAGCAAGGATTGGGCTGTGTGCTGATGCAGACTGACAAGGTGATAGCCTACACCTCAAGGAAGCTGAAGGAGTACGAGCAATGCTATCCTACTCACGATATGGAGTTGGCAGCGGTGGTATTTGCGTTAAAAATCTGACGCCATTATCTTTACGGAGAACGGTGTGAGATTTATATGGACCACAAAAGCTTAAAGTACTTCTTCACTCAGAAGGAGCTCAACATGAGGCAACGCAGGTGGTTAGAACTAGTGAAGGACTATGACTACGAAATCCTATACCGCCCAGGAAGGGCAAACGTAGTTGCTGATGCGCTAAGTAGGAAGAGTTATGGAAGTATAGCAGCACTAGCCGGAATAGAAAAGCCGCTACAGCAGGAGCTGATCAGTGCCGAAATAGAAGTAGTCATCAGTAAGCTGCCTAACTTGTCTATCCAGTCAAGTCTGTTAGAAGAAATATGGATTGGGGAAGGGCATGATGACACATTAGTAGCACATAGGGATGCAATTAGAGAAGGTAAGGCCACGGATTTCTCAATATCAGGTTAAGGGTTATTGAGATATAAGGATCGGGTATGCATGCGAAATGATCAAAGGATTAAGATGAAGATCTTAAGAGAAGCGCACAGTACCCCATACTCAGTTCACACAGGGTCGACCAAAATGACTCACGACATCAAGGCAATATATTGGTGGCCAGGAATGAATAAGGATATAGCAGAATTTGTGTCTAAATGTTTAGTATGCCAGCAAGTGAAAGCAGAACATCAGCGGCCTGCAAGCTTATTGCAACCACTTAGCATACCAGAATGGAAATTGGACGATATAGCCATGGATTTCGTGACAGGTTTCCCATGAACAAGTAAGCAACATGATTCAGCTTGGGTAGTATTAGATAGACTAACCAAGTCAGCTCATTTCTTGCCTGTTAAGATTTCATACACAGTGGATCAATACACAGATATTTATGTCCAAGAAATAGTACGGTTGCATGTAATTCCTAAGACAATAGTATCTGATAGAGGATCGATGTTTACATAAAGATTTTGGGGAAGTTTGCAGCAAGCCATGGGTACTAAGTTAAGTCTTAGTACATCATTTCATCCTCAGACAGACGGTCAGTCCGAGCGTACCATACAAATTTTAGAAGATATGTTGCGCGCTTGTGTACTTGATTTTGGAGGATCATGGAGTAATTACTTGCTGCTGATAGAATTCTCCTACAACAATAGCTACCAGTCAACGATCTGGATGGTGCCTTACGAGGTACTTTATGGAAGAAGGTACCGATCGTCGTTACATTGGGATGAGATAGGAGAAAGGCAACTTCTTGGTCTTGAAGCTGTTAGAAGAGCTCAGGAAGCAGTAGTGCTTATTAGAAAGCCTATGCTCGCTGCTCAAAGCCGTCAGAAAAGTTATGCGGATGCCAAGCGGCGTGATGTAGAATTCAAAGTCAGAGATCAAGTCTTCCTAAAGATATCTCCTATGAAAGGTGTGAAGCGGTTTGGGAAGAAAAGCAAGCTTAGTCCCCGGTTTATAGGTCCTTTTGAGTTATTGGACAAGGTGGGAGCAGCTGCATATAGATTAGCCCTACCGTCAGCCCTAGCAGATAGCCACAATGTGTTCCACATCTCAATGCTGCGTAAGTATGTGTTAGATCCAGCTCACGTCCTCAAGTGTGATACAATAGCACTCCAGAAAGACTTGAGTTACGAGGAACGACCAGTTAGCATCCTAGATAGAGGGATGAAGCAGTTATGGTCCAAAAGTATTCCAATAGTCAAAGTCCTATGGAGTAATAGTTCTGAACGGGACGCAATGTGGGAGTTGGAGGAGGACATGCAAGCTCGGTATCCGAATTTGTTTGGTAAGTAAATTTCGGGGATGAAATTCTTTGTAGTAGGGGAGAATTGTAGAGTCCTAGAATGTTTACTTAGCTAGTTAGATAGTAGTAGTAGTAATGGCTAGTAGTAGTTATGTATGTTTTATTACTGTGGATTTTGGTTTAAGCCAGGACTTAGTGAACACTCATAGCAACACTTATAAATTTTATAAGTTTAACCTATAGTTTAAGAATATTAATTATAACATAAGGTTTGATTAATATAGCTTAATGTAAAGATGTCATTTATTATATTATATGGTTTAGGTAGAATTAATAAGAACATGACACTTGTCGTGTGTGGGTTTATTTAAGGAATTAACTATAGTTTAAATAAAAAGAAAATTCTACAAAACTATAGAACCTTCCAAGACAATTAAGAGCATGACATTTGTCAAACTTCCAGAACCTACTGGAATCTCGTATTACTCAGTCAAACTTGTTTTATCATTTCAAATTAAGCTGATAATGTGCAATTACGTGTTTAATATATTCACGCATGCAGATATATCGCAGCCTAGGAGCCGATATATCGCCACACGGGGAATACGAAAAACACGTGAACTTTGCACAAACGCATCGACAAACCCTCAGGATATAAGCCCAGGCGATATATCACCTATGATGGGCGATATATCGTCTCTAGGCTTACATTTTCAAATGTTTTTGAAACCGAGCTCAATTCAACACTTAACCTCTTGACAAGCCTTTGAACATTTTGACCGAGTCTTAAGCCTCTATTGAACGAATATTCAAATATTTTTCAATAAAATACTCATTATTTTTATTCAAGCTAAAAGAAGATCTTTTCACTCCTTGAACTCTATAAATAGGACCTAGTACCCAACCATTTCTCTCATTCTTCAAGCTGTGTTCAGAGCCTTCAAGCTGCTAGGGTTACTATAGAGTGATAAGCACTTGGGTTGGGGTATAAGCTTTATCATCTTAAACTTTATAAGCACTTGGGAAGTAAGATAAACAGTGTGTTTCCAATATCGAGGTGTAGTTCGGTTCTAGTACATTCAAAGGTATTCCAAATCTTAAGTTCATTTCAGTTTAATTCTTTAGTTTTCTATAGTTTTCATTCAGATCCTAACACATTGTTTTCAATTCTTGGTTAGGTATTTAAGTTCTTTGAACTTAAGGTTTCTTTTCGGTAAGTTTCATCTTGGTGGTTTAGTTCATTTCTTGATCATCTCTTTCTTTATAAATACTCACATTCTTATTGTTGGTTTTAGGAGTGTTCCAAATCCCGTCCTTGTTCACATATCCCAGTTTTGGTAAGGAAAGTAGGATAGAATTTTATATGTTCTATGATATGTTATGTTTTCTCATGTTATGTTATGTTATGTTTACATTATGCATAGTATGTTTATAGACCTTGGGCATATGACTTGTCTAGCTAGAAAGCCCCAATAATATTGGGCATATGTCTTGCTTGACTAGCAAGCCCCACAAATCTAATGGGCATATGACTTGCTTAGCTAACAAGCCCCAAGTAGTATAATGGCCATTGTAGTAGTATATGACATATGTTTATAGTATATGCTTATGATATAGTTTATGTGTATGTTTTATGTTTTTAGTAGATTTTCCTTGCTGGGCATTAGGCTTATTCCTTTATTTTTATGTATGCAGGAAAATAGTTATGGCGGCGGAAGGATTCTTGGCAGCTTGGGGTTGTGTATTGAGGAAGAATGGATTCGATGGACTCCATGAATGATTCGAGGACGACGTTATTTTCAGTCTTTTTAATTATGTTTCTGTGTATTTTCCGCACTTTCTTTTGTAAACAATTTTAATTAAGTTAACGTTTTGTTTTATTTTTCAAACAATGGGATCCCATACCCTGAACTTATGTGTTTCAAAATTTACTTTATAGTTTTTAATAAAGTTGTGAATGATTCTTATGTATGTTTTCTTGAGAATAGTGTCTATGTATAGTAGTTTTAATGGTCCAAAGTCTTAGAATTAGCAGGGTCATTACAACAGAGGTGATGTGGGGACCATGGACCTATAATACGAAGCTCCAATAAATCATATTATTAATCAAACTCTTTAATCCAATAATCTTATTTATTAATTTCATGATTACTCTACTATAAATATGGAATTGCACTCTAAGTATTTATAGAATTATATTTATAGAGTTTTCTCTTGTAGTCCATTGATATAATCAATAAATGTAGTTATGTCCTCCATTTATTGGTTTGTTAATTAGAGCTGGTCAAGATTACCATCTTACCCTTCTAATTACCTCTTGTTCCTTAACTAGTATTAATTCACTAGAAAATAATTAATCTATAATCAAATTATAGACTTAAGCTCAATAACTATTTAGTTCTAGAATTAACCCTTAAGGGAATTAATATTCGATCCGTTAGGAAAGTATAGATTCCATTATTGTAATGCATGTTCCCGGCCATTCATGATATTGAATCTTCAAAACAAAAGTCATTAGCCTTATTATACTAGGAAACCTTAACGAGTGAATTAAAAGATCCAATAAACACAATCAGAAGTTCATGAATACTTAGGTTTTGGATTGATCTATAAATGATCATCTATTATGATAAGAATCAAATCTTTATGTCAAACGACAAGTTTATAAAGATAATTAATTCTTATCGGTCCAGTCATATATAATCTCTATTACATTCTAGCATCTCGAAATTTTACTTAGTTAGAAAGTAGTAGCTTGCATTGTAGTATTTTAGTTTTCGTGGATATTGGTCAAAACCAGGATTTAGTTAGAAACTCATAGAGATAGTTATGGATTTTATAATTTTAGCCTATAGTTTAGAAATATTAATTTTAACAGAAGGTTTGATTAATATAGCAGGTCCTAGAAATGATATTTGGACTAACCTAAGGTTTTCATAGAATAATTAATGTTATCCAAAAAACAGACACAGATGACGTGGCAAGTGATTTCTAACACGTGGCTGACACCTGGCAGAATTCTGTTTGACTGTCGACCAGTAAGACATTGCAAGCACGGAGCTGAGTTTTATCACGACCAGCATGGTCGTACATTCCAGATATTTCAAAGATAATCTTATAGAGATCATCGTCATATCCGAGATTATCTCCCATGATTTACTGAATATCCGATTAATTAGGAAAGAATATCTGTAACTAATTCATGTAATCTTCCTTGAGCCTATAAATAATGAGAAGATAGCTCAACGAAAGGACTTTTGGCTTTCTAATTATTGGAGATTAGAGATTTACGAGTGAGCTAGAGCTATCACATTCAATATGTTGTTTTGTTCTTCAGAGGTTGGTGAAACTTATTGAACCCTAGTTCTTTGATCACTCCTTTCAAATATTATATCAATAACAGCTCAAGTGGACGTAGGTTATTACCAGATTCTGGGGCCGAACCACTATAAATTCTTGTGTGCTTTACTGTTTTTGTCATTATTCTCATTTCAACATATCTGTCTACATCAAGCATTTTTGACTCCGTGTCAGTTGACCAAAATCAGGGTCAACATTCTGGTGCTTTCCTTGAGAGCTTGATATAATATTGTTGAACTATCAATGGCGAAAACAACAAAGAAGACTAAGCATGCGGCTAGCGCTGCACCATCTCAACTGCCTCCTCCTTCAAACGTGACCAAAGATGAGCCACATTTGGAATTAGATGGGGAAGAACTGGATTCTAAGACGTTGAAGAATACCCTGGGGGTATTGCAGGACGAACTGGCCAATCTGAGGGACAACTAGGAAAGTGCTGCCGAGATTATGGCACGGCAGCAGCAAGAGATTAAGCGACAGTGCCTGGAACTGAGTGAAAGGAAGGTGGAGATGGACCGTCGCCAGAGGGAAGCCATGGCAGCCCTCGAAGCAGCCCTACAGTTGGCTAGGAATCAGGCTGCACCTGCATCGCATCCTGATCAACCTTCAAATGAGCCACCCCAAAGGGGCCCTAATCCTAGCCTGCCAATCCAGCCCTCGAGCCCCCAAAGGCCCAAGCAGCCACCAATGCCTCAGGATGATGTCCCTCTAAGGGATCCTGAAGCGCAGCCTCCGTCTTAGGCTGGTCGCGGAAATCCCCCGCAATCAAGGCAAAATAGAGCCGGGCAGCAGCCCCGCAGTCCTAGACACCATAGGGGCAAAGAGCCGAACCCACCGAGCAGAGGGCAGTGTCCTTCTGGTAACCGAAGGAACTCGGAGACAGGCTCTGCAGTCCGAGGTCCCCCACGGCATGACAATGCACGGGGACCCACCGACCAACACAGGCCACCCTCTAATGCTCGGGATGTTCCAGCCCGAGGAGGTAACCGAGGGAACAGTCAATCCCACCATGGCCAGTCGAGGTTCAGAGATGGCCATGGTTATAATGAGGCCGACTTAGGCAGAGGAAACTTCGGTCGGAGAAATGAAGAAAGAGGTGGGGGCAGAAGCCCACCACCTAGGGATGACCAACCCGAAAGGCGTGATGTTGGGGGGCAGCCCAGACAAAATAACGTCTTCAACCGGCTCGGAGTCAGCGAGTAGCAGAGAAGAGATGAGGATTAAAGAGATGTACTCAACGATCGCAGGGAACGACACGATGAGTACATTCCTCCAGCAGCAGAGGCCCCGACGATTCTTGGCGCCATGCAAGCCCAGATAGATGCCCTCAACCAGGCAGTGCAATAGCTGGTCGGGGGAAGAACGTCTTATATCAATCATGATAGGAGAAAGGGCACTCCTTTCGTTCAAAGGATAGCTATGGCAGAAACTCCTAGCAAGTTTAAGGTGCCTACGCTTCCAAACATTGACGGGTATGGTGACCCAGTATCTCATGTCAACAAGTTTGAGATACAAATGGACATTTAGAAAGTGTTCGAAGACGCTCGGTGCAGGATCTTTCCTGCAACACATTCTGATGCTGCACAGGAGTGGTTTTTCAAATTCCCTCCTGCAAGTATTGTTTCTTGGGAGATGTTCGTAAAGGAATTTTACGGACAATTCTATGCGGGTCGTCTGCACCCAACTGAGGCAAATCAGTTGGTCGAAATACGCCAGCAAGACGGAGAACCACTGAAGGATTACGTCCAGCGTTTTATGCGAGCAGCTACTGGAGCAAAAACAGTGGGATATGAAGGCAAGATGATGGACATAACTGTAGGAGTTAAGCGACGCACGCCTCTTTGGAACAGCCTCAGAAAGCATGGGGTCAGGACTACCTAGGAATTTTTGGATCGAGCTGATTGATACATCAAGCTCGAAGATGCCATTTCCAGTGAAGGAAAGCCCCCAGGCAAGGATAAGGGGACTGCCAAGCCCGCCAAAGCCGCCAATGGGTCAAAACCCAACGGTAACGGGAACGGCAATGGCAACGGCAAGAATGGGGGGAAACGACCACATAATGAGCCTTCCACCTCTGACAATAAATGAGCCAAGGGTAATCGTTATGAACCTCGGTTCACTAACTACACTGCCCTTATTGAGTCTCGGGGAGAGGTGTATCAGGCCACAAGTTCCAGTGTGCCTTATAAAAAACCTGCTCCCATTCGAAAAGATATTTTGAAGAGAGACACTACCAAGTTCTGTCGTTATCATAACGACTACGGACATGATACAAATGAATGCAACCAGCTAAAGGATGAAATCGAGTTCCTTATTAGACAAGGACACTTGAGAAGATATGTACGGGCCTCGAGAAATTCCCAACGAGAGGCTCCAGGTGGCAACGAGCATGTGCCCACACGCCAACGCTCGCCACCTTTGCAGCCTGACCCCGTAGCTGGCACTTTACTCACCATCTGCAGAGGCCCGCACCTCGCAGGAAGCAGTGGAAAGGCGAGGGAGTGATATGCTAGGACCCTACGTCACGACCAGGACATCGAGATGATGACTGTGGAGGACAAGGCATCAAAGAAGGCTCAGTCAGAGGATGGAGAGATAACCTTCTCTGATAGTGACACCCAGCATGTCTGGTTCCCACATTCCGATCCGCTGGTCGAGGACGTTCAAATCGCCAACATGATGGTGAAAAGAGTACTAGTGGATACAGGAAGTTCAGTGAACATCCTGTACAAATCTTCCCTGGAACGCATGAAGTTGTCCGTCAAGGACTTGGAGCCCTGGAGCCAAACAATTTACGGCTTCTCTAGCGAGGGACTCGCCCCAGCAGGGTCAATCAGACTTCCAGTAATAGCAAGTACAGCGCCTGCTACCAGGACATTACTCGCTACTTTTATAGTAGTCGATTGTTCTTCGGCGTACAATGTTGTTATTGGAAGGCCCATACTAGTTGATCTTCGGGCCGTCACCTCAGTATGGCACTTGGCCATGAAATTCCCGATAGACGCAGGGGTAGGACGCGTGTTGGGAAATCAGAGAGAATCAAGGGAGTGCTACAATGCCTCAGTTACAAAGGCAAAGAAGGGAACGTCGAAAATCACTCCCCCAGATAGGTTGCAGATGGCAATTGATACACAAGCCCAATCCGGTGATGGAGTCACCAAATAGGATGTTGCCCAAAGTGAGGATAGGGACTTAGATCCTCGCTTTGGGGATTTTGAGGAAGATGTTGGACCCGTCGAGCCCCTAGAAGAGGTCCAACTTGACGAAGAAGACCTGACCAGAGTGGTAAAGGTCGGGAAAAACTTAGAAGCAATAACGAAGTGTGCACTGGTGGAGTTTTTGAGAAAGAACCAGGAAGTTTTTGCCTGGTCACACAAAGACATGGCTGGGATAGATCCTGCAATTATCAGCCATATCCTGAATGTTGACAAGAGTTTTCCACCCGTGCAACAGAAAAGAAGGCTACTCGATAAGGATAGATCAAAAGCCTTAAAAGAGGAAGTCGAGAGACTGAAGGAGAATGGATTCATCAGGGTGGCATTTTATCCATCGTGGCTCTCTAATCCGGTACTGGTTGCCAAGCCTAATGGCAAATGGCGAACCTGTGTGGATTTCACAGACCTCAATAAAGCCTGCCCAAAGGATTGCTTCCTGCTCCCAAGGATCGACCAGTTGGTCGATGCAACTGCAAGACATGAGATCCTCTCCTTCATGGATGCATACTCAGGGTACAATCAGATCAGTATGCATCCCCCTAACGAGGATCACACTAGCTTTCGGACCGATACAGGGTTATACTGTTATAAAGTAATGCCCTTCGGACTGAAAAACTCTGGTGCGACCTACCAGCGATTGGTCAACCACATGTTTAAGGAGTTGATCGGAGTAAACATGGAGGTGTACGTGGACGACATGCTGGTAAAGTCGAAAAAAGCAGAAGGACATGTGAAGGATTTACAAGAGTGTTTCAACGTTCTGAACAAATATCAGATGAAGTTAAATCCTCTCAAATGTGTCCTTCGGAGTAGGATCAGGGAAATTTTTGGGGTTTATTATTAATTCGAGAGGAATCGAGGCCGACCCCGACAAGATAAAATCCCTGATCGACATGAAATCGCCAATGAAAATCAAGGATGTGCAAAGTTTAACTGGAAGAATTACCGCACTAAGTAGATTCATTTCCAAATCGACGGATAAATGCGTCCCTTTCTTCAATCTACTTAGAGGCAACAAGAAATTCGAATGGACAGGAGATTGCGAGCAGGCTTTCCAGGCCTTAAAGGCCCACATGGCACAGCCTTCTATTTTATCAAAA
This sequence comes from Humulus lupulus, assembly GCF_963169125.1. Lineage (NCBI taxonomy): Eukaryota > Viridiplantae > Streptophyta > Magnoliopsida > Rosales > Cannabaceae > Humulus > Humulus lupulus. Next base: position 142,667,569 of record NC_084798.1, on the reverse strand, counting down.
CCCATGGATGGAGAAACTTTGTTCATTTACCTAGCTATCACCGAATTTGCTGCCAGTGCGGTGCTAGTGCGAGAGGAAGAAGGCGTACAAAAGGCGACTTACTATGTAAGCAAGAGGTTAATCGGGGCTGAATTGAGGTATCCTCCAATGGAAAGGTTAGCCTGTTGCTTGATTTTGGCCTCAAGGAAGTTACGTCATTACTTCCAAGCCCATCCCATCACAGTCTTAACTGACCAACCCCTTCGGCAAGTTCTGCAAAAGCCAGAGGCGGCTGGGCGCTTATTGAAATGGGCAGTCGAACTCGGGCAGTTCGATATCACATATTCACCGCGAGCAACAGTAAAAGGACAAGTCTTGGCTGACCTTATCGCTGAATTCACTGAGCTCCCATACGACGAGCAGTGCGAAGAGCTTAGTGCGCCCAAGCCACAAGTCAAAGCTCCTTCGTGGAGGTTACTCACGGACAGATCGTCCAACGAATCTCACGCAGGAGCAGGAGAGATATTGATAACGCCAGAAGGGCATCGATTTCACTGAGCTATTAGGTTCGATTTCACCGCATCGAACAATGAGGCTGAATATGAAGCACTCCTCGCAGGACAAAGGTTAGCCAAAGACATGAATATAAAAGTGCTTAATATCTACAGTGATTCACAGCTGGTAGTGAATCAAGTCTTAGGGGAGTATCAAGCACGGGGCCTCAAAATGGTGGCCTACTTAAACAAAACTAGAGATATGTTGGCGCAATTTGAAAAGTATACCCTCTAGCAAATTCCCCGAGATCAGAATTCAAACGCAGATGCCTTAGCCAAAATCGCAAGTGCGAAAGACGTTGACACTTTGAATATAGTGCCAGTAGAGAGATTATGCAAACCGAGCATACGAGCAGACAAAATTAATATGGAAATCCGGATGGAGGATACATGGATGGCACCATACTTGGAGTATATCACAAATGGTGTACTACCAGCAGATAGAAACAAAGCCAGAACCCTTCAAAGACAGGCTGCTAGGTATATACTGGTCGATGGTGTTCTTTACCGAAGAGGATATTCCATGCCACTGCTCAGATGCATTACACCAGAAAAGGCTAAAGAACTAATGAAGGAAGTACATGAAGGCTTCTGTGGGGACCACGCTGGGGGGCAGAGCTTGTCAAAAAAGATTCTGAGGCAGGGTAATTTCTGGCCGACTATGAATGAGGACTCAATGTATTTTGTGAAAAAATGCTATAAGTGTCAGAGGTTTTCCAAGATCCCACGCGCAGCTCCCAACGAATTAAAGCAGATCCAGAGTCCTTGGCCTTTCGCAGTATGGGGTATAGACTTGATTGGATCCCTGCCAACAGGGAAGGGTGGAGTAAAATATGCAGTCGTAGCAGTCGACTACTTCCCCAAATGGGCCGAAGCTGAGCCGCTCGCTACCATAACGACCAAGAAAGTTCTTGACTTTGTCATCAAGAACATTGTTTGGCGATATGGTTTGCCTCGAAAAATTGTCTCAGACAACGGCACCCAGTTTGACAGCGACTTATTCACAGACTTCTGCGAAAGGCATGGAATCGTCAAAAGCTTTTCTTCAGTCGCACACCCACAAGAAAATGGGCAATTTGAAGCAGTGAACAAAACAGTTAAAGATACCCTAAAGAAAAGACTTGAAGACGCTAAAGGAGCATGGCCAGAACAGCTGCCTGAAGTACTCTGGTCGTATAGAACTTCTCATCGACCAGCGACAGGTCATACCCCATTCTCCTTAGCGTACGGGTATGAAGCTATGTTGCCCGTCGAGTTAGATCCTCCCTCACATCGATGAATTACATACGACCAGGACCAGAATAGCCAACTGATGATGGAGTCCCTAGACTCAGTTGAAGAGAAACGAGAAAAAGCCCAACTCCGAGTAGCTGCATACCAGCAAAAAGTCGCCCAGTATTTTAACTCAAATGTGAAAGAAAGAAAATTCAACGTTGGAGACCTAGTACTTCGATGAGTTTTCTTAAATACCTGCGACCCAACTGCTGGAGTACTCGGACCAAAATGGGAAGGACCTTACCAGATTGAAGAAGTCCTTCATCCAGGCACCTACAAACTTGCACGCTTAAATGGAGATCTCGTTCCTCGCTACTGGAATGGAGAATACCTGCGCAAGTATTATCAATAAACAGTCCTTTTTAAAGGACTGGCTTGTATTAATTTTTACTTTTTACAAGTTCTGAAAAAGGGTTAGCCATATTATATGGCTAATCGCTTATAAGTGTAAGATATTTTTAAAGATCACTCGTAAAGACATGTTTAGTCCATTTTTAATACGAGAATTATAAGGGACTGTGCGCAGCCAGTCATTCTTGCCAACCTTTGTAAATTTTATTTACAAGTATTTGTTCACTACGTGTGTTGTTTTGATGTATTCTATATTTTACAAGTTATTCCGAGCAGCAATGTTCGAACAGGTCGTGGTCAAGGCAAGTGACCAAGGACCTAAAGCTCCTCAGTCACTTGGGGGGCATATAAGGTACATCGATAGCAAAGCATACCAAGAGGTATGTAAACACATGAACAAAATGAGTGAAAGCATGCTACGGTACTTAGAGTATTTTTCAAAATTTATATTTTGTTAAATCAAGCCAAAGTACTATGCTAAGTTCGGTCATGCGAACAGATGTTATAATAAGCAGAAATATTATAATATCAAAAAAGCATTCTCTTACACCGCAAGCAGTACTGCTTGGATGTAATTGTTTAAAGTAAAAGGAAAGTTCGCTACCCATGCAGCAAAATTAAAAATAAAAATTCAGTCTTTACATCACGACCCGTAGGTCATGTAATTAAAGAAAAGAAAAAGAACAAAAAAAACTTTAAGGAACTTGGGGGAGGAGGATCTGTTGGAGTAGTTTGGTCAGCTGCAGCTTCTCCTCCCTCCAAATCAGCGGCTGGCTGGATACTTGGGGAGGCAGGGACCCTAGCTCTTTCCTCTTCAGCAGCTAACCGAGCAGCACATCGCGCTAGCTCGGCCTTCCTGGCCTCTGCTGGAAGGTAACTGAAATCGGCACCTTGGTTGTGTTTCCAAAATTCGTAGAAACACTGAAGTGTCGTGTTCTTGCACCTCTCCAGATCCTTGGCGTTGGTAAGCTTAAGTTGTTCCACTTGGCTCTCAAGAACAGCTATGGTCTTGTCCTTAGCGAGGTGCTCTTCCTTAAGTCTCTTGACTTCACGATATTGGACTCGACTGGACTCCTGGTAATCATTCCTCTGCTTCTTCAAAGCTGCCTAAGAAGCTTCATTCTCTGCCAGCTTTGCCACCAAAGCATCCTTCTGCTGGGTGACCACCTCCAACTCCCCAGCATGCATGGCTTGTGCAACCTGAAGCTCCTCGATGGCTTTCGCCTGAAACTCCTCGACGGCCTTTGCCCGAACCTGCTCAATGCTAGCACTAGCGCGAGTACGAGCAGCAGTTATAGTCAGCATTGCCTGCAGTCAAGGAATAAAAGTTAGGCTATATTATAAGAAGGAAAGATAAAGGCCAAGAGAAAGAATACTTACACTAGCCACTTCGTTAATAGCCCTGTTAAGGATCTGATCGACCCCCATGCTCTCAGCTTCAGCCATTTCCTCCCTGCAACGGTCATGATTCAGGATATGAGCAAGGCGATCTTTAGCTGATCGCAGGGAGCGGTTCGAGAGTTTGGTCCCAGGAATTTCTGCTTGCGAGGCTTGTTCCCTTCGGGCCGCAGGCGGGGGGTTGGTAGCAGGGGCAGTCTCCTTTTCAGCAGGAGCAGGAGGTTGGGCAGAAGGTTGGCCAGTAGGTCCATCCTTGGAAGGATTAGTTGTTCGACCCTTCTTAGCCGGGGGTGCTTGGCTTGATTCGCCATCATGCCTCCTAGCTGATTTCCGTCGAACCAAGGGGACCTCCTCTTCCTCCTAGGTCAGGTACAGATCAAAAATGTTGGGGGAAGCCATCTCTGCAGATAATGAAAAACATGCAGGCAGTAAGACAAAAGTAGATAAAAAATCATGGCAAATCAGAAAAGAGGTCACAAAGTTTAATACCAAGCTACAACTACTTGTCGCTACACTACTGACTCTATTAGTCATACACTCACTATCTGGCACGAAGAAGTCTGACCCTAGATTTGGAGTATACGTAAAATTGCCGTCCCTGTCAAACAAGTGACAGGGAATTGGCAAGCTATTTAAAAGCAGAGTAACAGTACCATTTTCATCTGAAGACTCATCCAAGTCTATGACGGGGTTGCCTTTTGTTTCCCCTTCCCTTGGGGCACAGAAGGCCTCTTTGCTGAAGGGTCGCTAGTGGGTTCCCTGATCGTAACCCTCGTTGGCCTCCTTCGGGGAGGAGATGCTGGGGGTTGCTGCTCGGGATCCCCCTCGGCAGTGGCATCTGCCACCACGGGTCCTCTTGTTTCATGGCGAGGATCCAGGAGGCCAGATAGCCTCAGATTTTCATCAGTGACCAGGGACTTAACGCTTTTTTCAGCATCTGCCATCTTGGCCAGTGCGTTGGACCTCAACACCATGTCTGGTATTGGGTTTGGGCGTAACCATGGTCCTGAAAGGCACAATATACTTTAGAGAAGTGTAGAAGATTTTTCTAAGGAAAAGTAGCGACCAGTGAAAAGTGACATTTACCTCCTCGAGCGAAGGCCAGGTTGTTCGTAGTCATGTCTGGCGTAAGGAAATACTCTTGATTGTACTTCCCCACGTTGGAAATGTGAGTAGTCTCACTCAGGAATGTTCGGTTTGTTTCCTGGTGACAAAGATGAAAGAAGCCTGTCCCGTATTGTTGAGGGTTGGACTTAAGGTCAAAAAGGAAGTTGACCTTATGGGGAGTGGACTCTGGCCATTTTTTGAGTTTATAAAGGACATAGAGTGCGGCCAGCATTCTATATCCGTTTGGGGTAATTTGAAAGGGGGCAACACCGAAGTAGTTGGCCACCCCCTGGTAGAATGGATGTAGAGGGAGGATAGCCCCCGCCTCTATGTGATACCTAGACCAAGCACTATAGGCGCCCCCAGGCAGGTTAGCTCTTTGGTCAGCAACAGGGATTTTGAGATTAATCCCGGTAAGAGGATACTTCCTAAGATAATTGGCGAGCATCCGGGGAGTCACCTGGCTGGTAGGCGAAAGATACCACTCGACATCAGGAAGGTTTTGATGCCGAGGGCGAGCCCTAACTTGGATACGGGGGTTCGGGGCAATGTTTTCTCGACCACTGGTCGAGGGAATCCTGGCCTGCGAATCAGGCTGGGCAGGTGAATTTGGATTGTTTTCAGAGTTTGGTTATTTCTTGCCTGGAGACTTAGAACGGGCCATTTGAGGTGGTGATGGTTGAGGTCTTGAAGAAACTCTGGAAAATGGAATCTCGTGAACTGGGTCGGCTGGTTGTTCTTCGCCTTCAAGCAGTTGTGCAAGAAGATCGTCGTCGATGGGTCGCTCACCTCCCCACAAATCTGGCATTAAAATCTGTGAACAGAAGAATGGGGAGGTGAGGATGAAGAATTTTGAAAGTTTTTTAGAATAACGCTAGTCGAGTATAAAAGTTAAGCTTTTATACAGCAGCATTCTAACAAGAAACTAATTTTTCACACGAACAGTTTGAGAAACAGATCAAAAAGTGAAAGCAAAAAGTTTTTTGAAAAAGCTTTTTCAACTCCTTTTAAGGCGGGAAAAACTTGGTTTTTCAACTGGCATAAAAATCGAATTTTTACTTCGGTTTTACGTCCTAAAGTTGTGATCTCAACTATCAAACTAACTCATAACTCCTTAGTGGCAGAGAAATATCATCCTATACAGTATCACCCATTAAACCCCCTACTGTCATGCATCTCAACCCAGAAACAAATGAACTCAATAGTCAATCCACAGAAGCATGCACGGCTAAAATATAGAGCATAAAAGTTCTGGACTTACCAGAAAAAAGACCGTGGAGATTTGAGAGAGTTTTCGAGCGTCGGAGAACTCGCGGGCTGAATCATGAAACGCTGGAAGATGGTCTCCAGAAGAAAATGGAAGCTCTGATTTTAGGGTTTCTTGAAAGAGTGATAGCTTGCGTAAAAAGGAAAAGAAGACTTTGGAGAGACTATATATATTTTTGCCCGTGGCATAAAAGGGGAGTAATCATGAGTTTCCTCTTTTTTGAAGCATGGGGAAGGGTGATAGCCGTCGAAAGATTACTTGGGAACCGAAAAGCCGTGATTAGACAAGGGTAGGTTACTTTTCCCAAGATTGCACGAATTACTCTGGCAGGTCTGGTGGGGTAGTGGAAGGGTCGTTTCCTTAAAAGTTTATTTATTGCTCGTAATAAATAAACTTGGGGGGCAAATGTTATCCAAAAAACAGGCACGGATGACATGGCAATTGATTTCTAACACGTGGCTGACACCTGGAAGAATTCTATTTGACTATCGACCAGTAAGAAATTGCAAGCACGGAGCTGAGTTTTATCACGACCAGCATGGTCGTACATTCCAGATATTTCAAAGATAATCTTATAGAGATCATCGTCATATCCGAGATTATCTCCCATGATTTACTGAATATCCGATTAATTAGGAAAGAATATCTGTAACTAATTCATGTAATCTTCCTTGAGCCTATAAATAATGAGAAGATAGCTCAAGGAAAGGACTTTTGGCTTTCTAATTACTGGAGATTAGAGATTTACGAGTGAGCTAGAGCTATCACATTCGATATATTGTTTTGTTCTTCAAAGGTTGGTGAAACTCATTGAACCCTAGTTCTTTGATCACTCCTTTGAAATATTATATCAATAACAGCTCGAGTGGACGTAGGTTATTACCAGATTCTGGGGCCGAACCACTATAAATTCTTGTGTGCTTTACTGTTTTTGTCATTATTCTCATTTCAACATATATGTCTACATCAAGCATTTTTTACTCTGTGTCAGTTGACCAAAATCAGGGTCAACAATTAAGAATGTGACACTTGTCTCATGGATGTTTATTAAGGATTTAAGGATTTTAGATGAATAAATTAATTAAGGATAAGCCTAGGAAGTCTGGAACCTTCCCTCAGCTGTTTGGATCACGTTTTACTCAGTCAAATTGGTTTAAACAAATTCAAGTGTGTTGAAAGTGTGCAAAAACGTGTTTGATATATCAGTGTATGTCGATATATCGCAGCTATAGGGGCCGATATATCGCCTATGATTGATACGAAAAACACATCGACTTCACACGAACGAAACCACGAAGGCTCGAGATTATGGGATAGGCGATATATCGCCTATATGGGGCGATATATCGGCTCCCTTATGAATTTTTGAATTTTCATGGAATTCGAAACTAGAAACAGCCCTAAACAATTTTGACTTGTTCCTAAACATTTTTGACTGAGTTCTGGGCATCTGTTGAGCGAAAAATATATTTTTTAATCATTTATTTATTCATTGAAATGGGAGTTAGTTTCACTCCTTGAAGTTTATAAAGAGGACCCTTCACTCAGCCAATTGCTCCATCATTCAAGCATTTTTCAAAGCCTCCAAGCTGCTAAATTCATTCTTGAGAGAAACACTAGGGTTTTGGGGTTAAATGCTTTCAAATCTAAGCTTTTCTAAACACTTGGGAAGCAAGATAGAGTGTGATTTTGGTGTTTGAGGTATAGAACGAAGCTTTAAGCTAGCTAAGGTACTTTTAATCTTCAGGTTTAGTCCATTTCAATTCTTCTTATTTTTTTTCTTTTATTTCAAAACCTAACTCGTTATAATGACTTTTGGTTAGGTGTTCGATTTCTTTGAAACTTAAGCTTTTTGGTAAGTCTTATTCCGATGGTTTAGATCTTCTCTTCATCTTCTTTTCTCTAGAGGACTTATGGTTTCTTTATGTTTGGTTTTAGGAGTTTCCGATCCCATATTTGTCTCCAATATCCTGGATTTGGTAAGGAAAATTAGGTAGTTTAGTTTATGACCTAGTTTATGTTTTGTATGACCTAAAATTTCAAGTACAATAAAGGGGTAAGTGTGTCTGGACCTAAGGTGTCCAATGATGTATGGCGGACTTATGTCCGGTAGGCTCGGTTGCCAAAAATTTATGACGAACCTAAGTTAATCCGATGTATGACGAACATATGTCCGGGGCTTAATTGCCACCTCTGTATAAGCACTTATCTTTTTATTATATCTAACTTGCTATTATGATATATGACCTATGGTTATGATTATGACTTAAGACCTGTGACTTATGACTATGAACTATAACTTAGATTATGATTCATGAGTATGACTTAGGCTATGATATATCCTAGGGTTTTGTGATGTGGTATGATTAGTATAAATAAGTTTTGTTATGACACTTGTGAACTTTATGATATGTTTGATTATATGATTATATGACTAACTCTTGTTTGTATTTTCCTTACTGGGCTTATAAGCTCACCCCTTATGATATTATTATTTCAGGAAATTAAAGGTAGAAAGGTCGGTGGCGAGTGGGACCTAGAAGCTTCGTGATGTACTCGTGGGGACTATATAGTCAAAGAAGATCAAGCGAGCATATTTTTATTAAATCATGTTCCTTTTAAAGTTTTATTTAATGTTGCTCATTTTAATATGTTAAAAACAGTTATTTTATTTTTTTGTAAAACTATGGATCCATGTATTTATTTTTAAGTTTTCATTCAATAAAAGAACAATGTTTATGATTATGATCCAATGTTGTGTTCTTGATAATTTATAAGAAATTAGGGTGTTACATATATACACACCTTTACTAAGATTTATATCCACATCAGTAATCTGAATCTAGATCACTTGCATCTCATATTCTCAGTAAACCGCACTAGTAACCATTCATTAAAGATTCCTTACTTTAATATGTTACTGGCTATTCTATTCATTATACATGATCTTAATTCTCTCGTACTAATACAAGATCATATTCTCATGACTGAATAAGGAATTCTATTTATATTATCATGTAATTAATTCAAAAAATAATTATAATATTCAAATATAATAAAATTGTTCTTTTTATTTAATTCAATAAAATTTCTTTACATGCTTGTATGGCATTAATCATAAAAGGCACTTGCTTTGGTGAAACCTTTCTTCGTCGTTATGGAGTTCTTCTGCTCTAATCTCTGAAATCGAAGGTGAACTGACTGAGGAGTTAGTATTGATTCATGCAAAGACTCTCCCTTGAAGCTAGAGTAAGGGATTGTCCACCTCACCGCCTCGAAAAAGCAATGGCTTTGTCGTTTTGCACGCCTACAAATAGATATTCCAAAAGTACCAACTCTTAATCAAAAGAAAAAGTAATCAACTATATGCTTAACTCATGCCTGGGGGTATAAGATTCTATGTTACTGGAGGGAAAGCTAGGGAAAAGCATAGATCGTGCGGGATCAACTCTCCCCCCCCCCCCCCCCGACGCTCCCAAACTGATCGCTATCATTTTCTTTCTTTCTTGTTTTCTTGAATTGTTATAGAACGACTTTCTATCAGGTATAATTGGTAGGATGAAGCATTAGTGGATTATTAAGTGTGTCGGGGATGCGACTCGGGCGTAGTAGGCCTGGATGCCTAGCATGAAACAACATTCTCTGGTAGTGGCACTATACCTTAGTATAGCATCTCTCTAGCTTCCAGTCCATATAAAACATAGTTAGAAGTGGCTCGAGAGAGCTTGCGTAAACGGGCTACTTTGGCATCGACTTTCTCTCGTTAGGTAATTATCGAGGCAAAAGCTACACTCTTGAAAGTAAGTTTCCCTGCCATGTTAGTGGTACTAGTCTAATAAACTTTCACTTGAACTGCCAAGACTCGGATTTGATGTGTTTTTACTTCAAAATTGAAAATAAGTGATATTTTTTACTTCCAAAAGGTTGGGAAGGCTATATAGAACCTACAAAGCACATCAATTGAAGGGAGGAAAACACTTGGGAAGCATCTTCGAGAGCCCTAATTAGAAAAGGATACTTGAGAGGCAATAGAAGGGACATATTTGAATCATCTTAGAGTTTTTCTTTCTTTCTTCTTTCTTCTTATGAACTCTTATTTTGAGTTAATAACTACTTCAATTATGATGATGAACTAAACTTCTTCTCTAGAGTAATGATGTAATCACTTTTGATCTCTATTATTTCCTATGATGACTTTATGAATTCTTCTTCATGTCTATATTGAATTATTTGGTTTATGTTTTATGTTTGTGAATGATTGGTCATCTTTTGAATAATTTATGTTTATCATTCAAGATCTGATATGTGAGAGTTATATTCACTAAAATTAAAGAATCCCAAATACATATTGGATGACAACTAAGAAACTAGGGTTGACACAGCAAGAAAATTCACTTAGAAAAAAAGAACCTCAAAATAAGATTTATAAGAGCTTAATTGTGAGTTTTATCTTTGACATTTTTGTAATAGTGTTAGTCACAAATTATTAAAACAAATGACGATTTAGTTTTAGTAATGTTACATGTAATTTATGGAAAAATTGATAATAAATAATAAGTTTTCATAGGGATGGCATGGGTATGGTATGAGTAGGGTATGCTTATTCCACGACCTTATCCTATAAAAATGCTCTACCCCCATGCACTACCCTATTGCCTTATAATATTTTGCGTGTAGGATATGGGTATTAACCTAATTGATATATGGTACCCACAAGTAATCCTACCCTAATAAAATTTAAAATAAAAAAACTATTTGAAAAAAAAATTCAGTATACTATACTTATAAAAATAAATCAAATATAACATGTATTAAGTATTAGGGAAAGTAAATACTATTAACATAGTATATACTTATAAAATTAATAAGAAATAATATAATATGTTTAAGTTTGTAAAATCTAAGATGATGTATGTTATAGCCAAAATTCGGCATTGCCACGTGGCGGCCCATGAGGCAAATAATGTGCCAAGGCAAAGTGGCAAGATGCTATAGTCACCATCATTCACCAAGAAGGATGACCATTGTCACTCTCTCAACACTTAGGCAGAAATGGGCCTCGACAGTACTGATCTACTTCTCCCATTACGTAAAGTCAAGAGATCCCCAAATGACTAGGCTATCGCCAATCACAAGAGGGAAATGGCCTTAGCCAGTCGCCAGAAATGCTAACCAATCGCTAAAGGTCCTAGCCAATCAAGTCCAAGCCAAACGCCAAAGGTCCTAACTGGTCGCTAGAGCTCCTAGCTATTTTTCAAAAGCTCTAGTTGATCGCCAAAGATCCGTGCTACTCACCAATGGCCCTCACCACCCAAGCCATCTTTTGTACCAGGGTGCGCCTTCAACCTCTTCATGAACAGGACACGTCAGATAACCATTTTTGGTGAGACAAAAACCTGCCTTCTTCTGAGTGTACCAAAAATTAGCCTGGTCGAAAATAAAGTTGCCACCATCAACTCTTCCCATCTTCATGGCTATAAATAGTGCAAATCAAAATGTAACAAGGGTCGAAAAACAATTCAGTAACTATTTATTTTCGGAGAGATCGCCTACTCTCCATTACTGTAACTGCCCCAAGAACAAGATTAATCTCAATGCACTTATATTTTTAGGGTTCAAAGTTCATCATAAACATTATTTACTAAATGTAATGACCCAAAAATAGCAACACAAACTTTGCGGAAATTTAAACCAATTTCATTAATTAAATGTCTCAAAAATACATATAAAAATATCTTTTAAAAGAAATGTGTGCACACACTAAAAATATTTACATTTTATCTTTAAAGTCTCGCAATGAACAAAAAGAGTTTAAGATAAAATTTAAAAAGTATTTCAAAAGTACATTCTTCTCAGATGTCGGGTCACATGTACATACTCGCAAGCAGACTCCGGCGCTCACTGTCCCAATTTATCTTTGCCCTCACCTACACATGAAATAACTAGGTAAGCGATAACGCTTAATAAATTCAATCCCACTACACAATGCAGGATAGAAACAAATGGGGTCAATGACCAATTCTTGTCCGCACACTAGATAACTTACACACTTAGGGTTCTAGATAAATTCAGTCCCTGAACAAATAATTAAAGAACGCCTGAGTTCCATGGCTGTACAACTATTCCATAAACAAAAACAACGAGCTACAGAATAATAATAACATCAACCCAAGAAACCAACACAAGAGTTGCCTAAGATATCCCCATAGTATACTTTTCAAACTACAGTGGAGACCCGAGTCTCAAGATTGGAACCAAACCATAAATCTGTCTCAAGGGTAATCAATGGGTTACCAAGGGCATTAATACTAACACAATGGTGATTGTATTCACATCAACTCATTGAGAATACTAGGTTTTTCCAATATACTTATCTCTTAGCCAAATGTCATGGTAGCTAACCAGAATAATAATAAACAGTGTTACAAAATTGAACCAGACTATATAACATATCGCAATTGATCTTAAGCAAACCTAGGATCATTAAGACTCCTAAGTTTAACCAATATACTTATCTCCTGGAAAATTTTCACAATCGCAAAGCAGACTACAAGTCTCTCATGTGGAGCATAAGATGATGATTAAAAAGTAAGTTTGTTTTTTAAAAAGTATAAGAGAAAGATAATCTGAATAAAAGGGTTAATCCAATTTTCTTTAAAATTAGGGCTTTGGACCCTTTTTATTTTCTTTACACAAAAATTCATTAATTTATAAAATTATTCAATTCTAATACCCAAATTAACCCTAATACTTATTTAGAGTGTGAAATTTAAGTCCATAACTATTAAGATTAAAGTAAATTAAAAATCTGATCTTTCTAGAAAAATCTCATTTTTCTAGTAAGAATAAAAGTTGTCAACTTTGGTGATAGTTTGCTAACTTTAGAAAATTGTATTTTAAAATCGTTATCACTAGAAATACTAAAATTTTGTAGAATCAATCTTGGCTATACCAAGAAGTATCTTCTCCATTTTTATTTTTAAAAAATAATTATTTTTAGTTAGTGACAACTATTTTCAAAAAGTCCCATTTGAAACTGTCCAAGCAAAGTTTTAGCATTTTTCTTAAATTTTGAGAAAACATAAAATCCAATTGATTCATTATGTAGGTCTAAAATTTCTTAGGTCCATATTAGATTATGTGAATACTATTCATACGAAAAATTAGGTCAAAAGGATAGTTTTTATTTAGTGAAAAATGTTCACAAAAGTGGCTATCCAGAGATCCTATTTTGAAAATTCTTAATTTTTCTCAACTTTGAAAAATTATAACTCCTAGCATTTTCAATATTTTTTTTTTAAACTTTACCAGTTTTATTATATATTAATATCACAAGAGTGCTTAGTCCAAAAATCAGCCAAAACTACATTAATTTTCTTATGGAACTCGCTGTCCAAAGTTGAATGTGCACAGTTTCTAAAAGAAATCATTTTTCCAAATAGCACAACAATTTTGTAAAAATCATAACTTGGTAAATGAAAAACATTTTTTAATGTTTCTATATACTATGAACATCTACTATTCCTAAACTATACATTAGAAACAAGTAAGTATGGCCTTCACTTGACCCTTTGGAAATCAAGACTAAAATATTTTGTACATAAAATCATAGAAACCTAGTGGAACGTTGGATTCCTCTTCTAATCATTCATCCAAACATCCATGTGTTGGTATTAAATAGAAAAATATCAAAATACGTAGCGGAAAGTAGGAAAGGAATTTTCAAAATATTGATACCATTCAGGATCATACATATATGTATACACATTAAATAATAAATACAAGGAAATAAGGATTACCTCTCGTAGCCTATCAAGAGTCCTTGAGTATTTTTGTAAAAATCAACAATCTTCCTATCCTTATGAAAGTTCACACCTTAGCCTTCCAATTCATTCCTCTAACACACAAGGATGTGTATGGGCAAGTATGATTCATAGGATTATTTTTAGACTCTCTAGATGTTCTCAGCACATGAAATCTAGAGAGGTTTCAGATGAGAAAGGGCTAAGGAAACATCTAGAATTTCAAGTTTAGAAATTCTATTGTTTCTTTTCTTTGAGAGAGTATGATAACCTAGAAACAACTGACTTATAAAAGAATCACTTCTTTTTAGTTTTATAAAGATAATTAAAACTATTTTAATATTCTTTATTTAATTAAATTAAAACTAATCAGTTAAAACCAATAAATTATTTAATTTAAATCATATATAAAAAAGAATAATTAAATAAAAAAATTAATTTGAAATTCAAAAATTCATAGTCCAGGTATATGGCGCCACTCACTATCTAGTATAGTGAGTGGTGTGTGCCCCTTATTGTTATTCCTGATTTTCTCATTTATTTGTTTAAATATGTAACAACCCTAAAAACATACAAGACCAAAACATGCGGAAATCTAAACTTTTACTTAAATTCATTGTACCGAAAATCCATAAAAAAAAACTTTTAAAAAGATCGTGTACGCACACTTTTAGTTTTAGCAAACAGAATTATAGCTACTCTTTTATAGAGTTAAAGCAAAACAACTATCATAAAGGAGATAACAAGCTCCCAACTTTTTTTTTCAAAATGGTTTTCCATCAAAACCTCCCCAGGTCAGGCCACATGTACATATCCACAAGCAGACTTCGGCGCTCACTGCTCCACTTTGCTTTTGCACTTACCTACAATATGAAACAACTAGGTAAATGAAAATGCTTAGTAAGAATAGCCTTGCACACAAATATACTAAAGTCGGTAACGGGTTGCCCTAAGGTAGTTACCACTACTAGTCATAGGGTATTGGATAATTTCCAACCCTATCATACAATTCTCAATAATAGTCCTAACAGAAAATCAAGCACGTTGATTGTGCCCAACAACCAATGTTCATACATATCAAAACCACCTGAATTCAAAAATTTCCCAAAGCATCCAACATAGTTAACCATATCAAACAATAACCTTGGTTATTTCTAACAACCAAGTTCACTCATATCGCAATAACCTGCACTTAGAAAATTCCCAGAACATACAATATATCACTCATATCGTAATATCCTACACTCAGAATATTCTCAGAATATTCAATTATATTTAACACACATTATGACTAAAAAACTAAATTCTCAAGAAGGGATTTGGGCCACAACCCAGTTCCAGCATTTATGTCCCAACTCACTCCAACCCGGACTATATTACCATTGTCCTGAATTCAACCCGGACTATATACTTACCATGTTCTGGCTCCAACCCGGACTATATCACCATTGTCTTGGCTCCAACCCGGACTATATTACCACTGTCCTGGATCCAAACCGAACTATATTACCATTGTCCTAGCTTCAACCCTAGACTATATACTTACCATGTCCTGGCTCCAACCTGGACCATATACTTACCATGTCCTGGCTCCAACCATGACTATTTTACGTTAGGGTTATGGCTCCAATCCGAACCTACTTACCATTTAGCCGCAAAATGCCAAAGCATTGCAAGAGTAGGCATTAAGCATACCCTAGTCTTAATGACCCAAACAAAACTAGCGTAATCAACTACTACAAGCACACACTAGTATATTCATGTTGTAGCCAAGAAAGAAAAAGGCTAACTTACTTGGAGTCCTTAGTTCCCAACTGGATCTTTTAACTCCGTTATCCACTTTTCCCTTCGCGGTTACTGTAATTAATACAGTGTACTCAGGTTAAACTATGGCATACTTATATAGCTAATATTCTATGATAGCTATATTCAATAAAGTTTTCTTAGAGATGCTATGCTAAAAAAAATTTCTTATACACTTTACAGTGTATAAGACCAGATTCCGCTTTAATTAATTTACGACTTTCTGAGAAAATCTTCCTTATTGAAACATGCTCTCCGCACTGTGCATTTTAATATTCTATCTCTAGATGACTCTCTCAATCGTATTACACGTATTTTGGTTACTTATAAAATGAATTTTAAACAACTCTTAGTCTTAGAAAACTACCCACTTTTTACTCAAGTACGGAGTTTACCATTTTCAATTCTTTACCCAAAAATGCTTCATTTCAACCTTTTACAATTTATTATCTGTTAACGATAATACTTTTCGATTTACGACTTTATAAAACCAAACTCCCATTTTTACCATCTTTAATCCATAACCTAGGATCTTTATTACATCATTTTCGAAAAGAAAGGGAAATTGGACCCCATGTTTAGAAAATGGTAAAAATGAATTCTCAATAACCTTAAGATAATTTGGGATTAGTTAGATATCCAAAACTTTAGCTATTTTTTAAAACAGCTTCATTTCCGATTCCGAACCTAACTTTTTTCACTATTCATTTTAACATGATAAAAATCATGATATTATGCTCATATTCTTTGTTAGGTTCGCTAACCACAACCCTTTAAAATCTCGTTCACGTATTATGAATCCTAATGACGGGAACTAGGTGAAAGCTCACGTCAAAAATTCACTTTAGGTTAGGAGAACTAACCTCCCAAAACTTGTTTTTTCTTAAGGTTCGAATTTACTAATTTTCCCTATTTTTAGGGAAACTTAGAAAAATTACTGATCTTAAACCGTGAAATATTTTAATCTAAACTTTTACCAGGGCCTTGATACATATCTTAATAATTTTCTCACCAAGTTTCATAATTTTTTGGGTTGGAAACCCCATTAAACCGTTTAAAGAAATCTAGACAATGCCTGCTGCCCAGAAGTTTTTCTCATATTTTTAGGGTTTTTTGAAAAATTATTTCTCTTACACCATAGCCCAGTTTTTTCTAAAATTTTACCAGGATCATTAATCATATCTAATTTAGTTTCTCTCAAAATGTTATAATTTTTTTGGATAGGGGAACCTATTTAAAATGTAAGACAATCTGGGTGGTGTTGTTGCCCAAAAATTTCATTTTCAAATTATTAGGGAAAACTTTGAAAAACCATTACTCTTTAACCATTTTTCATTTTCTTCTAAAGTTTTTCTATGATCCTTATACATATTTAAACTAACAGTTTACCAAATTTCATGACTTTTGACTTAGTAAAATGTGTTCAATATTCAAAACAATTTGGGCAGTGCATGCTGCCTAGAAATTTTCCAGATTGCACTAAGATGCCAAAAAGTTCATAACTTAGGTTGAAAACACCTTTTTTTCATTTTTCCAAAGCCTAAACTCAAGTACTCATCTAGAACTATGCAACCATATAAATTATTTCCATAAACAGAAATATTAGTGTTATACCCAAAAATTGGAGAATGCATCCTAGGAGGCTAAGGAGAATGCATCTAGGAGAGTGCCTCCTAGGAGGGCTAAGAGGGTGGTCCTAGGAGACCCCAAGGAGGGTGTGGTCCTAGGAGACCCCAAGGGTGTGTAGGAGGTAAGCCTCCCAAGGTTTTCTAAGTGTTGGCTCGAACGTGCCCAAGGTAAATAGCTAAGGAGGAGGAGTCTCATGCAAGAGATTGGAGACTTAGACTTTCATAAGGAAAGTCTATACAATGTTCGATCGGACATGTTTGGGAGATGCTAAAGGAGGTTGCCTCAATGTTGTCCAAGGTGGGGTTCCCTCAATGTTGTCCAAGGTGGGGTTCCCTCAATGTTGTCCAAGGTGGGGTTTCCTCAATGTTGTCCAAGGTGAGGTTCCCTCAATGTTGTCCAAGGTGAGGTTGCCTCAATGTTGTCCAAGGTGAGGTTGCCTCAATGTCGTTCAAGGTGAGGTGCCAAGGAAGTTGCCTCGGACCACCTTGGTCCGAGGAGAAGCCAAGGAGATTGGTTCAAGGAGGAACAAGGCATGCTAGAGGAGAGTACATGTTCGAGGAGAACCATGCACGTTCAACCCACCCAAAGCATGTCCTACCACCATGCATATCCTACCACCATGCATGTTTAACCAGCACTTGCATGGGTAGTGAGTAGGAGGTGGACCAACTAGCTAGAGGAGACTAAGTCAGACACAACTTCAACAACATGCGCGGGAATCTCTCATTCTTCCCACAAATGGGGAATTTGTTACATTTTGAATTTTGAATGTTTATTTGTAATATAAATGTAATAAATATAATAAAATATCCCTATTATAAGGGGATATCAGTTGAGGATCCCATCTCTATAAATAGAGAGCTGATGGGATGAGAAGGGGGCGGCTTCGGCTTATTCTTTCTAGAGAGATAAAATTGGGTCTGTCTATTCTAGAGAGAGAAAGTGCTGAAATTAGAGAGAATTCTTGTATTTTCACAATTTATACTGAAGAAACTCAGTTGGCATAGTCCATCTGATCTTGAGTATAGATTTATAAATCACAACTCTAAGTGGATTAGGCTATTACCGACAATCGGGGCTGAACCACTATAAAAATTCTGTGTTATTTACTTTTCTTGTTTATACCGTCTGTTGTCGTTTACATTCTCTTGAAGGTTCGTCGTATTTGACGTTCTCACGTCGTTGGCTAAAAACGCAGTCAACATTTTGGTGCTTTCATTGAGAGCCTGAAGAGAAGAACAGACGGTCCCTGAAGCAAGATGGCGCCTAAGAACACCACTGCTGCTTCCAAGAGGACGAACTCCTCTAAAGAACCTGCTAGATCTGAAGGTCCTTGCCCACAATATCATGAGAATGAACCTAGGGTCATGCTTGAGGATGTGACTCCAGGAGTTGAAGAGCTCCAAGAGACCATGGGGGCCTTCCAGGAGGAGATGGCACGATTCCACGCTAGGCAAGAGGCGTTTGCTGAAGAGATGGCCAGGCAGAGAGCTGCCTTAGAGCAGCAAAAACGCGATATGGAGGCCAGAAGTGAGGAGCTCAGACAACAACAGGAGGAGGTCAACCAGAAACATCGTGAAGCAGCGCTTGCTTTGGAGGCTGCTACCAAGTTGGCCCAGGCCAATGCCCAAGCTACAGCACGAGGGGCAACCACTCCAGGAGCAAGGACCACAGAAGCTGGTGGTAGGAGTAATGATAGACCAATGAGGGGTGGTAATAACCCACCTAGTGAGGGAGATGGAGTTCGATCGCACACTACCTCAACCCAAGGGGAGCACTCTAGAACCCCCTCCAGAAGTCACCGATCGGGCAGTAAAAAGACTCCACCTGGGCAGGAGCAAAATAAATCTCCTAGAGAGAAGAGGACCTCTCAGTTCAAAGATGGGCATGGTGGGGATGAGGCTGATAGTCATCCAACCAGCCAATCCAAGGAAAAGGAGGGCCACAACCCACAAGGAGGAGAACACTGCCCAGAGCGTGCCAAGAAGCCTCCATTGCACCCCGACCAGCGGCGTAGCAGGAGAGATGAAGTCCCACGTAGTAAGCCCACTGGGAAATCGAAGAGTACGGTGTTTGATCGGGTAGGAGAGCATGCTTCTCAGAAGGATCTGAGGGACGTTATCACCAACAAGAGGAGGACCGTCCCGGTCGAAGGGCAAAATCTGGACCATCCTACCAGTCAATTAGAAATACTTGACGGTGGCGTGCCAGATGGTAATGCCCGACCAGGCGGTCAAAACCTTGGAACCTCATCAGTTGCACCAGCTATCCAAGCCCAGCTTGACATGCTAGCAGCTGCAGTGCAAGGTTTGTCGAAGCGACCTTCCGAGATAGATCCGATAGACTACCGGAGTGGCAGCCCGTTCTCTGCTCGAATAAGAGCAGCCCAACCACCAGCAAAGTACAAAGCACCGATACTGCCAATTTATACCGAAAAGGCGGACCCAATAAGACATGTTGGGAAGTTTGAGGACCAGATGGAACTACTCGGGGTGAGTGATGACTATCGGTGTAGAGTCTTCCCCACCACCTTGACGGACACTGCCCAAGAGTGGTATTGGAGGTTTAAACCAAACTCCATTACCTCTTGGGAGTCATTCAGGAAGGAGTTTTGTAGACAATTTAGCACTGCCCGGACTCCACCAGTTTATGCCAACGACTTGGCAGATATCAAACAAAGAAAAGATGAGTCTCTAAAGAGCTATATACAGAGGTTCATGAGAGAAGCCAATAGAGCAACTGCTGTAGGAGACGAAGGGAAGATGGTTGCCATATCTGCTGGGATAATTTATCGAAGTCCTCTATGGGATAGCATCCATCGCCATCCAATCTCAACACTTCAACAATTTCTTGACCGGGCGGAAAAATATATGAATTTGGATGATGCGATAGAGAAAGGGGAGAATGGCATAAACAACCCAAGCAGACCAACTGACTCTCCTAGTGATGGTGGAAAGAAACGTAGAAGTAATGGGTCTGACCACCATGAAGAAAAGAAGGCAAAGATGGATTCAAGTGAGAAGCCAACCAAGTATGAGCCTCAATTCACCAACTACACCACTCTCTCAACCAGTAGAGCAGAGATATATCTTGCTAGTCAAGAGGAGGTTCCTTACAAGAAGCCTCCACCCATCAGGAGAGAGATGAGGAAGAGAGACATGAACAAGTATTGTCGCTTCCATGAAGATTATGGTCACGATACAAATGAATGCAACCACCTCAAGGACGAGATAGAATTTCTTCTCCGGTCGGGCAAGTTGAAGAAGTACCGAGCAGAGACACCCCAAGGAGAAGGAGGTAGAAGCAACTCCGGATTCAAGCGACAACAATCTCCACCCTTGCATCCTGGACCTGTGGACTTCACCGTAGACACTATATGTGGAGGTCCACCCTTAGTTGAGGAGAGCAACAAAGCAAGATGAGGAGTATGCTGAGGAGGAGTGCTAGGAGCAGGAATCACTGGAGTGGCGTGAACATAGAGCGTCGAAGGAGATATTATTTTTAAATACCGCTTTCAGAGTGGTAGCTTGGTTTCGAGTTTTTTAGACTTGTTATTTAAGTTTGGTGTATGAACTGGTTATTTGCTAACCAGTCATTTTATTTTGAACAATTTTCGTTGTTTAAGACTCGTTGTTAGACATGTTTTGTCATTTTTAATTTACGAGTAATAAAAGAGACTACGCGCAGCGTGGTCGATTCTTGCTACAAATATGCATGTGTGTTAGTTATCCGAGCAGTGTTCAACTGGTCGATGTGTTCAAGCAGTGTTCAACTGCTTGAGTATTTTCCATATATTCTATGTGTTTCACGAGTAGTTAACTGCTCGAACAGATCCAGTCATGTAGCAAGTGACTAAGGGTCTTTCAACCTCCAACCACCTGGGGGGCAGATGGGGTATGCTGGTATATAAATTAACACAGGCAATAAGAGCACGAGGTAATATATCTGTTTTTAGGCTGACTTGTAAATTTTCGAAGTCCAAAAAGGCCATTAAGCTAACTTGCTTGGCAAAGCTTAAGTAACTTGGAATTTTTAAAATTTCAAGTTAGGAGCAGATATTCGTGTGACCATAAACATCATGCTCATAAAATGTTAGAGCAACAAGAGTGTGAGAAAGTATACTTAGCATGGACTTATGAAATGTCTAAAATTTCTAAGTTAGAAAACTAGGTACTCATGCGAAAATGTAAGACATACACCAGAGTGACTTTACTCTTCACAAGAAACTTATAACTTTTTAAGTCTAGAGGAGACTTAGAATGTTTTAAGCTAATAGAGAGAAGTAAAGTATAAGTGCCAACAGCTACAAGTTTAGCTCACCAGGTGCAAAGTTTTCTTGCTCAGGAGAGCAGATACAACTTCCCTGGTCGGCTAAGCATGTATCATCGATCAACATTCCCTGGAGTGAATCAAACAAATGCATGCAAAATAGATGCTACATGGTGAAAATTTGTCCTTGGGAGGAGAAGTCAAGTTTTCACTAAGATTGATTGAGAGAAATCAATCTCTCAAAATAAATTTGGGAGGGTCGAACAAGGTGCTTTGATGGTTTTTCCTAAAAGTACCTAAGAGTGCCCAAGCAAATGCATAAAAATGTGGTGTCCAAGCATACCTTGAGGTGGCCGATCGGATGCATGTTGATCCAAGGAGCATCTCGCCTACGTCCAAGGATCTAGGCCCAGAAATATTGGTGCCTAAGGTACTGCATCTGAGGAGGAGAAACACGCTTGAGTGGTTGGAAGCTACATTATATCCGATCGGAGTGGGGGGCATTCGTCTGAGGTGATGTGTTTAGTTCCAAGGAGAAGCGTCCAAATGGTGACGCTGCCTATGTCCGATCGGAGAAGGAATGCTTGGAAGGCTGGCTACTGTTCCATGCATTGCATTGCATTGCATTCATGTTAACACGGCTTATGCCTGTTTGTCCATGCTCACGATCAATACAGGTGCTTAAAGTGTTTGAAAAATTGGGTGTCCAAGCATACTTTGAGATGGCCGATCGGATGCATGTTGATCCAAGGAGCATCTCACCTACGTCCAAGGATCTAGGCTAGAAATATTGGTGCCTAAGGTGCTACATCCGACCAAGAGGAAACAAGAAGTATCCAGTCGGACCTAGGTCTTTGGCACCATAAGAAAAGAAGTGTCCGATCGGACAAGAAGTGTGCCTAAGGTGCTACATTCGACCAAGAGGAGACAAGGTACCCGATCGGACCTTGATGGAGGAGCCAAATGTTTGGCTCGGGCCATGTCCGAGGAGAAGCCAAGTCATTGGCTTGGACCTTGGTTCAAGGAAAGGTCATGAAAGCTTCGATCGGATTATGTTCGAGGAGAAGGCCATGCATGTGTGCCAAGGGTCCGATCGGACCTTAGCTTGGTGAGCTTCCAAAAAGATTGGCTCGGACCAAGTCCAAGGAGAGGTCCCATGCATGCCCAAAAGATAAACTCAAGAGTGCATGCCTGCCTGCCTTGTGTCTAAGAGTATATGCATCCGATCGGACATGATTGGAGGAGCCAAGAGGTGTCCGATCGGACCTTAGTTTGAACTTCCAAAAATATGTAGCTGGGACATGTCTGAAGAGAGCCAAAGTGATTGCCCTGGACCCATACCCGAGGAGAGTGCCTGCATTCGATCGGATCACATCCAAGGAGACCATGTTTTGCATGGTGCAGGCCGAGCATATCCAAGGAGCCTAATGCATGTGTCCGATCGGACAATGTCATGAAAGCTCAGTCCGAGGAGACCGTGCATCCGTTCCAAGATGGTTGGCTCGGACCAAGTCCAAGGAGAAGTCCCATGCATACCCAAAAGATGAACTTAGTTTTTGGCCAAGGGTATGCAATGTCCGATCGGACATAATCTGAGATGCCAAGAAGAGTGTTCTTCCGATCGGACGTGGTTGGAGATGCCAAGAAAAGTGTTCATCCGATCGGGCATGGTTGAAGATGCCAAGAGATTGGACTTAGATTTTGGCCAAGGAGAGGCCACACAAGCTTCGATCGGACCGTGTCCGAAGAGAAGCCAAGTCATTGGCTTAGATTTTAGATCGAGGAAAGGCCATGGAAGCTCCGATCGGACCATATCATGAAAGCTCCGATCGGACATAGTTGGAGGAGCCTAGTGCGTTTGGCTCGGACATGTCCGAGGTGAACTTCCAAGATGTGTGGCTCGGACCACCTTGGTCCGAGGAGATTGCAAAAATATGCCCGATCGGACCCTAGTCTGAGAAGCCAAGAAATTGCCTCGGAGGAGAAGACAAGGAATTCACCCATGGTCCGATCGGATCACAATAAAAAAATTAAAATCGAGGATATTCAACGACCTATCTCTATACCATGATGATTTTGCAACATATTCAAAGGGAGCTTATGTTTTCATTACGTCAAGAAAATAGAGTTTGAAGAAATCACAAGGCAAGTTCAAGACAAGTTTTGTCATGGGAGTTTATGTGAAAGTTATCATCCGGATAGGAGCTTTTGGATGACCTCAAGAGCATTTTGCTAGAAGAAAAGTTTATCATACGAAGGGAATCGTATAATAAACTTGGGGGGCAAATGTTATACCCAAAAATTGGAGAATGCATCCTAGGAGGCTAAGGAGAATGCATCTAGGAGAGTGCCTCCTAGGAGGGCTAAGAGGGTGGTCCTAGGAGACCCCAAGGAGGGTGTGGTCCTAGGAGACCCCAAGGGTGTGTAGGAGGTAACCCTCCCAAGGTTTTCTAAGTGTTGGCTCGAACGTGCCCAAGGTAAATAGCTAAGGAGGAGGAGTCTCATGCAAGAGATTGGAGACTTAGACTTTCATAAGGAAAGTCTATACAATGTTCGATCGGACATGTTTGGGAGATGCTAAAGGAGGTTGCCTCAATGTTGTCCAAGGTGGGGTTCCCTCAATGTTGTCCAAGGTGGGGTTCCCTCAATGTTGTCCAAGGTGGGGTTTCCTCAATGTTGTCCAAGGTGAGGTTCCCTCAATGTTGTCCAAGGTGAGGTTGCCTCAATGTTGTCCAAGGTGAGGTTGCCTCAATGTCGTTCAAGGTGAGGTGCCAAGGAAGTTGCCTCGGACCACCTTGGTCCGAGGAGAAGCCAAGGAGATTGGTTCAAGGAGGAACATGGCATGCTAGAGGAGAGTACATGTTCGAGGAGAACCATGCACGTTCAACCCACCCAAAGCATGTCCTACCACCATGCATATCCTACCACCATGCATGTTTAACCAGCACTTGCATGGGTAGTGAGTAGGAGGTGGACCAACTAGCTAGAGGAGACTAAGTCAGACACAACTTCAACAACATGCGCGGGAATCTCTCATTCTTCCCACAAATGGGGAATTTGTTACATTTTGAATTTTGAATGTTTATTTGTAATATAAATGTAATAAATATAATAAAATATCCCTATTATAAGGGGATATCAGTTGAGGATCCCATCTCTATAAATAGAGAGCTGATGGGATGAGAAGGGGGCGGCTTCGGCTTATTCTTTCTAGAGAGATAAAATTGGGTCTGTCTATTCTAGAGAGAGAAAGTGCTGAAATTAGAGAGAATTCTTGTATTTTCACAATTTATACTGAAGAAACTCAGTTGGCATAGTCCATCTGATCTTGAGTATAGATTTATAAATCACAACTCTAAGTGGATTAGGCTATTACCGACAATCGGGGCTGAACCACTATAAAAATTCTGTGTTATTTACTTTTCTTGTTTATACCGTCTGTTGTCGTTTACATTCTCTTGAAGGTTCGTCGTATTTGACGTTCTCACGTCGTTGGCTAAAAACGCAGTCAACAATTAGGGTACGATATGACCCACTGTAAGTCAGACTGCGAAAACCTGGCAGCATGCATTTTTTTTACACATTCTAGCAAAATAAACACAACTAGCAAAACCCTAACCACATGCATGCATGCAAATCAAAAAATCAACCAAGATAACCCTCAAGCATAAAATAAACTTCAAAAACCAACAAAACAACATATACAACTAGATCTAACATCAATAACCAAAAATCTACCTTTGATGGTTCTAGCTTGGAGATGAGGTTCCCTTAGCTTTTCAAACTTCCTCCTTGTGTTCTATACACTCAAACCGAGCCACAAGGTTCCACATGAAGATTTTTAAAAGAGTGTTAGGGTAGAAGATGGATATGATTAGAAAACATAAAAACTCTAGAACCATTACCTTTGTTTTCACTAGATCACCAAAAAGCTTCAACTTTGAGATTCTTCTACAACAACCTCTCTTGAACCCTAGAATACAAGATCCATGCCATGTGTGGCCATTAGAATCACATGCATGCATAGTAAAACCCTTTAGGATTTCAGGTTTGAAGAGGAAGAGAGGAGAAAATTGGAGTACGGTTCGAACTTACTCTTCCTTGGTTTGCTCTTGAGCTTCTCCCCTTCCTTCAATGGAGAGTGAGTGTCTAAGCTTGAGGAGAGAAAAATGGCAGCCATGGAGCTTGGGGAGCTCTCAGTTTTGGGGATAAGAATGGAGAGAGTTATTTTTGTTTTCTTGAGAAAAAAAATTAAAAGAAATAATGATTGGATGGGTAAGAGGCAAATGATTAGAGGTTTAGCCAATGGGTGAGGTAGCCTCTTACACTTCCTAGAGGTGTCATGGACACTTGAGTACATTAGAGCATAGCCTAGCTGCCCATCACACCTTCTCTCCACCTTTGGAAATGAGTAAAATGTCCTTACCTATTTTAATCCACTTCTAATGCACTCAAGGGCCCTTTGGTAACTTCACTCTCCAAATTTAACCAAATTTTACCCTATAGTTTTTAAATATCTCAAAGCTAAAATAAAATAAATGTGACCAAAAATAAATTTTGTCACATAACACATAGTTTTGGTAAGTTACTCAAATTGACCAAAATGCTCTTAGAGGCTCGAGCAAGAATTTCCATTCTTAAGCCTGGTAGATTGAAATTAAATCCTTAATCAATTTTTCTTAAATTTACTGGCTCGACTATACAGTCCCAATTTCCAAATATTTTTATGCCATAGTGTACACTCTGAAAATCAACATGTACCTATTGAGGCAGCTTAGGTACAGCTGGCAAGCGAAAGGATATAATTAATGTTCCACGTGTTCATCTTTTGTCCGAGGGAGTTTAGCACGATTCCCTAGACAAATAGCGCAAGATGATGAGTTCGTGGCAACATATTGCCTGGAACCATTTGTGGAATGCAGCATCCATAGGCACGAGCTGGTAGTACGCTAGCTCGTGGTACGCCAGAGGTCTGACGTACCCCAGGATTTTTATAACGTTGACTACGCAACGTAAACGTGCGTGAACAGACATCACGTGTCCGTTCTATCCCGAATCCCCGGATACGCAATATAAACGTGTGTGATCAGATGTCACGCGCCTAAATTAGACCATGCAGCCCATGATCCATTTTACCTAATATTAGACCACGCTGTAATATAAAATGTAAATATTAATCATTGATGTAACAGATATGATGTGAGGGATCAAAGGATCACAGGATGACCCCAACACTTAGCCAGGGATCATTCTCCTATAAATACCAAGATCCTGGGTAGGGTTGAGGGTTGGCTTCTTCTTGTAAGGAAAATACTCTGTAAGAAATAGTAAGGATAGATCAATAATATTGACTCATGGACTAGGGAGATTTTAACCTCCGAACCACGTAAAAAAGGAGTAACCATCTTTCTCTGCAATTAGTTTCCACATTCTCAATTATTATCATTTTTTTATTACGGTTTATCATCCAGCACTAATCCATCCTATTTATTCATATAATTCACTGTTGGCGAAAAACTGCGTCGACACATAGTATTCCTCATTTTACCTAATCCAAGACTTTTTCGTTATTAGGGTTTGCCCCTCGGTCCAAGACCAATTTTCTTTGTAGCCTAAACTCTTTATCAAATTAGCACAACGGCTATAAAATTCACGAAATAACATAATTTCACATAATATTAGTTATCAAAATAATATTTCACAAAGTTCTTCACCGGCTCCAACCGACTACTAACAGTGTTCAAAATACGGGAAGTTACAAAAAAATTATAAGACAACATATTTATTCCCAAAATAAATATCAGTTATTCAAAATTAATCTTATCTTAAAAACTATCAGTTTTAAATAATTATCTTTTAATAAGATAATAATTAAACTCTCCCAAATACTATTCCAAACATGAATAATATTTATTTTAACTAATATTAAGTTTGAATAAAAACTAATTAGCTAATTAATTAATTAATTGCCCATAGTTATTACATAATTATTTCCTTGCCTTGAAAAATTAATTCTTTTGCAATTTAGTCCTTTTCTCCATTAATATTCCTTGTGACATCCATACCCTTGACAGTGTAGGACAGAGACGACCCAAGGACCATGGCTCTCAAGACACATCCCAATGAAGTCATTCTTAGACATTCATAGTGTGAGTCCTTTACAGTCTTCTTCTTGTCTCGTTAGCTTGTGTTCTGAGGTTTATCTAACACTTGTATGTTTTTTACAGGCATTGATGTTGGTCTCTCATGTCCGTGATAGGTGTATGGAGTATACTTCTATGCTCTCCAATCTTGGTTCTGAGCTTGAAGTTGTCCGCCGAGAGGTGCTGGACCTTAGGCGCATTCTTGTGTCTAAGGATGTTGACATTGCTTCAAAGGATGAAGAGATCAACATCCTCCGTAGTACCATGGAACTCAAACAGCAGGAAGTGATTGAGTTGACTCTTAGGATAACCCAGATGGAGGGGAAACTTGACGATCAGCTCCAACAATTTGAAGCTGAGAAAGAGAAGTTGATTGCTGACATGGACCAATTGCGAAAGGATTCTCTTGTTGAGAAGGAGCAAGAGGTCAAAGCTGCTCGAGACAAGGCTCAAGAGGAGTATTCAAAGACAACTTTCTCTTGCTTCTACTTGATATGAAAGTCCAACAAAGATCTGAACTTGGATTTCCTTCCCGAGAAGATGCGAGTGAAGGAGCTTAGGAAGTGTCTAGCTTGTGAGGCTGTCGAGGTTCAAGGTGGTCTTTCAGATGGTAGTCCTCACCCTAGTTAGTCTTCTTTTGGTCTTTTACTCCGTCTTTCCTTCCATGCCATTGGTGGGACACCTTGTACTTGACAATTTTTCATATGACATTTTATGCCTTTATGCTTTTTGGTTTTGAGTACCCAGTGTATTGATTGAAATTTTTTATTTCCAATGCTTACTAAGTATATCAACTCACAACCCTCATTGGTTCAGGTATCAGTATACTCTGAACACATATATTTTACGTGCCATACTAACCTTACTCCTTTACGTTTTTCATGCTAACAACCATGGTGATGTGAGTAGTATGATAATTCACCAAGTACCATGAACAAAATAGGTCGACCACCCTATGGGTGATAGGTTGACCACCCTATAGGGTTGATGATCTGGCCGACCACCCTATAAGGGACTTGGCTAGGAGGCTCCCCACCAATGCCTTTTTTGTTTTTATTTTTTGCATTTTCAGAACACATGTTGAACAAATGTCCTAGAAAAACTTGAGCTTGCTTAGCACTTAAGGTCATCCCGTCATTGCTTGTGTATACCCCAATCGGTATGTACTATATGCCCCTCAAGTGATCATGGATTTAAAAGCCTTGATCACTTGGTACTTGACCATGCCTTGCTTTGAGCATTTAAACACATAGTGATATCCTTTTCACCCAATGATGCAAGCAGCAAATGCTTGTCCCTCATTGATAGTTGGGTGATGGTTTCATACTCAATAGTAATGATACCTATACACAGATGCAGATTATGTAGCAAGTGTCGATCACGATCTACGTAATCTCTCGTGTACTCGTTATAATGATTGTAGACAAAAGTGTCTAAGTTGGACCGACTGCGTCTAGATGGGCTAATTGAGCCTGTAACGAGTCTTACATCAAATTATCGATCGGTCCCTCAAGGACTAGATTCGATTATGATCTGATGATGGCAACTGGTCTTTGAACTAGTCTCTTGTTTTTTGATCGTATGGGTCGATAGGTTCCTCAAGAACCAAGATCGAACGTGATCAAATAATTTTAGCAATAAGGTCCTAGGACCTATCTTCTGTTTGGATCATAGGGTTGATAGGCTCCTCAAGAACCAAGATCGAACATGATCCATAATTTGGCGACAAGGTCCTAGGACCTGTCTTTCTTATTGATCATGTGGGTCGATAGGTTCATCAAGAACTAGGATCAAACATGATCAAATAGTTTGGTGACAAGGTCCTCAAACCAATCTCTCATTTGGATCTTATGGGACAATAGGGTCCTCAAGAACCAAGATCGAACATGATCCATTAATTTGGCGACAAGGTCCTCAGACCAGTCTCTCGTTTGGATCTTATGGGTCGGTAGGCTCCTCAAGAACCAAGATCGAACATGATCAATTAATTTGGCGACAAGGTCCTAGGACCTGTCTCTCTTGTTGATCGTGTGGGTCAATAAGTTCCTCAAGAACCAAGATCGAACATGATCAAATAGTTTGGCGACAAGATCCTCGGACCAGTCTTTCATTTGGATCTTATGGGTCGATAGGCTCCTCAAGAACCAAGATCGAACATGATCCATTAATTTGGCGACAAGGTCCTAGTACCTGTCTCTCTTTTGGATCGTATGGGTCGATAGGCTCCTCGAGAACCAAGATCAAACATGATCCGATGGGGTTGATGGGTCTAAAGTACAAGTCCTTCATTGAAAGAAATTTAAAGAACTAAGACAAACTTAAGAAATTAAATCCATTCATTGAAGCACAATGGTTGTTACATAGATAATTCGAAAATAATACATTTGCAAATTAAAACTTGTGTTGCTGTTGAACCACTTCATTGATAGTGCCGACGGAGGTGTTCGCCATTCTATTAGTTTTTTATCAGTTCTCCATTCAGTCGAGCTATCTTTTATGTCCCTGGTGGGATCACCTCCTCCACAAGGTATGGCCCTTCCCAGTTAGGTCCTAGTACGCCTGTTGTAGTGTCTTAGTGTTTAAGAACACTCTCCTTAGTACTAAGTCCCCAACTTGGAATTTTTGATCTTTCACTCTGGAGTTGAAGTATCTGGCCACTTTTTGTTGATGTACTGCTACTCTGAGACTTGCCTTTTCTCATCTTTCTTCAATTAAAACGAGCGACACTTATATTAGTTAATGGTTCCTCCCTTGATCGTATGTCTCCCGTCTATGCGATGGGGGAGTGAGTTCTACTGGCAACATGGCTTCATACCCAAATGCCAAAGAGAATGGCGTATGCCCGTCACTGTTCGTGCCATCGTTCGATGTGACCATAGGACCTCCGAAAGTAATTCTACCCAGGCTCATTTGGCTTGTTCAAGACATTTCTTCAGAGTGTCTTTGATAGTCCTGTTCACTGCTTCTACCTGGCCATTAGCTTGGGGGTGTGCTACCGAGAAAAAGCTCTTTGTGATTCCATGCCTCGCACAAAAGTCAGTGAACATATCACTGTCGAATTGAGTCCCATTGTCCGAGACTATCTTCCTTGGTAGGCCAAATCAACATATGATATTCTTCACAACAAAGTCTAAGACTTTCTTCGAGGTTATGGTGGCGAGCAGTTCTGCTTCAGTCCATTTGGTGAAGTAGTCCACGGCTACAACAACAAATTGGACTCTTCCCCTTCTTGTAGGTAGCTTTCCAATTAGGTCGATCCCCCATACAACAAAGGGCCAAGGGCTTTGCATTTCTATTAATTCGTTAGGTGTCGCCCGGGGTATCTTGGAGAACATCTCGTAGTTGTGGCATCTTCTGACATCTCCATCAAGTATTCATTCATCGTCGGCCAGAAGTATCCTTGTCTTAGGATTTTCTTTGATAGGCTCTGTCCCCCAGCGTGATCTCCACAAAACCCCTCGTCTACCTCGATCATTAAGAGCTTTGACTGGTCGAGTGTAATGCACCTTCGCAGTGGAAGGGAGTACCCTCGTCGGTACAGTACCCCTTCGACTATCATATATCATGCAGCTTGTCTCACCAACTTCCTTGATTTGTTTTGATCGCTGGGTACTACTCCTTGGTTGAGATAACTAATAATAGGGGTCATCCATGTATCTCCTAACTCAACAGGTATTGCCTCCTGCTCAGTTATGCTTTTTTCCGCCAAGTATTCGACGGGAACGACATTTAGGGTGTCTACCTGTAACGACCCGGATTTTCAAGACTCGATAATGCGGAAATATAAATGTTTTCATTTAACAAAATGTCTCAAAAACCCGTATAAAAAAAAAACTTTTTAAAAAGTCGTATGGCCATACTTAACATTTAGTTTCAACATATTTTATAAAGAGTAGAGTGAGCCTAGTTTAGGAAAATTACACAACATTTCCAAAAATAAAACGGCTTCCCAAAAGGTCGGTCCACATGTACATTTGCAAGGAAGACTCCAGCGCTCACTGCTCTGCCTTGCCCTTGCTCTTACCTACAACATGAAACAACTAGGTAAGCGAAAACGCTTAGTAAGATCAACTTTCAAACAAAGCATGTAGAGAATTAGGGTTCCGGACCCATCCGGACCCTAAACAATCAATTTCAAGAACGCTAAAGCGTCCTGGCAAACTTATGGTCATGCCTGATAACCAATGATAAATTAATTCGTAACTAGATAAAAATCCTGCACTCAGAAAAATCCCAGAACAAGCAGATATATTATATCACAACTATATCTTATCAACAATTATATCCCTGCAC
The DNA here is from genome assembly GCF_963169125.1 of Humulus lupulus. NCBI lineage: Eukaryota > Viridiplantae > Streptophyta > Magnoliopsida > Rosales > Cannabaceae > Humulus > Humulus lupulus. Next base: position 142,635,699 of record NC_084798.1, on the reverse strand, counting down.
TCAGAAAATCCCAGAGCAAGCAGATATATTATATCACAACTATATCTTATCAACAATTATATCCCTGCACTCAGAAAATCCCAGAGCAAGCAGATATATTATATCACAACTATATCTTATCAACAATTATATCCCTGCACTCAGAAAATCCCAGAGCAAGCAGATATATTATATCACCAAATAATTCGAGACCAACGCTCGACAATTTCCAACAATTCATGCGTAACGCGCCCTCCAACATAATTGCTAATCTGTAAAAGAGAACTGAGTCCCCACACTAAGATCTAGCCAATAAATATTCTCATCAAGGGTAACTATCGTGTTACTTAGGGCATCGCTACATATTCAAGAGTGTAATCCAATTTACACGGTTTTATGGAGACTTCTATGTTAATCAGTGGTGCTGGTGAGCAGCTGCCCCTAGGGTGTTCAACCTCACTCTATCTTGGCAACCCCTAGTATCTCTAGGCACTCTCACGGAATGGCCAATATTCACGGCTGCTATCCGGGAATAACTTATCAGAGCACTTGCTCGGATTCTAACCGTCCAATGATTAAGTAAGCATGAGGGCCCCTAGGTCCCATTTATCTTGGCGCCCCTAGGTTTAACCAGCTTATCCTCATCTCATGGCCACTCATCTCGGTAATGAACCGGACATAAATAAAATCAAGTAGTGTGACGGGGATCAACCGTCTAGGATATGACGGACTTCTACCGTTCATATTTTCTAAATCAGCACTCACTAGACTAACGTCTCTAAGCAACTTTCTATGACAGCCTATGTATATGCATGTATCCCTATACTAACATACAAGACAATAATCATTTCATGTTGCAGCCATACAATATAAGTTGACTCACTTGGAGTCCTTAGCGCTCAGCAAGTTTTCACCCTCCAACGTTCAGTCCAGTTACGCTTAGCCAATACTGTAGTTATCCATACAGTATACTCGGATTAATTATGGCACTCATAATTCATTATTATTATTTTGGGCAGTTTGGTCATTTTAATAAAAGTCATTTGTAAGGATTTACAATCCTTATTTGGTTTTAAACTTATTAAGGAAAGTTATACAAAATATTCGAGACTAAACCTTAAGTCACGGGGAGACCTATCCTAAGGTCTCGATACCTAGGCTCGGGTATCACAATGGTATTTCCCACAATCCGCTAAAAATCTTATTCTTTCCAGGTATCGCTATTAACCCGCACTTTCGACTAGTCGGTTAAAATATGTAAGATTTTAGCCGGTATTATATCCAGAAAATACAAATAAATTCCTTAATTATTTTTAAAGAAAATAAACTCTTTAAATTTTCCTTTTATTTTTCTTAAGGTTTTAATATCTAAAAACTGTTTTAAGAAAATTGCCTAATTTGTCTTAATTAGGAAAACCGTTATAAATTTCTCATCTTGACTAATTAATTTTCCAAAAGCAATTAATCAATTTTACTTACTAGGAAAATAATTTATTTAATTATTTTTCTCAAAATATAGGGTTTTAATCCCTCTTTTAATTTATTAACTATTAATAAATTAAATCTCTTATTTTTAGAAAGAATAAAAACTCTTTAATAAAAATAATTCATTTAAACTCAAAGGGTAAATTTTAGTGAAAATATGATTTCAAGACTTACCATTTTATATCTTGAAATAAACAAAATTTTACTTTTTACCTTATGTTCCAAAATCTCATTTTTACACTAAGTGTGAAAAACCTATTTTTCACATTTTTAACTACATACTTCGTTAGTTCATAACTTGAAATTTACTTACCCAATTGTTACCAAAATTTCCCAATTCCATTTTTGTTATGCCATTTAGGTCTTTGAAAAATCTTAGGTCAAAATGAGCATTTTTTATTGGTGAAATCATTTTCCAACAATGAGGTAAAAATGACATTATTTTCAAGTCCTTATTTTTTTCCAAACTTTGACAGTTAATAACTTTCAAACCGTTCAATATTTTCTTACCAAATTTTACAGTGGAATAATAGGTTATGCAAGTAATATGTCCACAAAATTTTAGAAAAAACTGGGTTCATTTGACCTATACAGTGGCTGTCCAAACTTGGTTCCAAAAATAAGAATACGAAAAAACAGTTTTTTACCTAATCTTTGAAATAGCATAACTTACTCATTTCTAAACATTTTTTTGTGTTTCAAAAGCTCAATTTTATGTACTCAATCTCAACAACATCACAGTACAATTTAATTTTACAAAAACAATATACAGTGGCTGCTTGACCCCTTGGAAGTCACAGCTCAAAACATGTTTTGTTTTAGGGTATCCTACAAAACCCTTGGGGGTTTTGGTTCCCATTTTCAAAAATCAATACTCATGCATCATAAAAATTATTAAACAACTACCATAACCTTATTACATCATCAACAAGAAACTCTAAGCATTAGATATACAAAATAATGCTTAAAACTAAAAACCCTACAACAAAATCATCAAAAGTAAACTTTTTACCTCTTTGGTGTTCTTGCTTAAGGTTTGGACCTTCCTATAAGCTTTGACTCCTTCAAATCCTTTCAAAAACCCTAACAAACTTCCCCCAACAACATAGTCAATTAGCTATTTGAAACTCTATGCCTAAAACTTTACAAAAGTCTAGATTAATGAAACTTTACCTTAGGGAAAACCCTTCCTAGACCAAGACTTAGCTTCCAAGTTTCTTTGGTGTTCTTGGGGTTGCAAATGGAGAGAACACTTGAGAGAGTCTTCAAAAATCAAATGAGGGTGAATGAGGGAGGGAGAGTGGTCGGATTTGGGGGTTAGAATGGCTCACACAACTCTTCAAAATATCACAAAACACTTGAGTGCTTTTCTACCCACTTGCCCACTTGACTTCTTACACCTTTTTCACTCTCATTAAGTTTTAATCACCAAACTTACTATTAATTAATTAAATTAAATGTCTCTCATATTTAATTTAATTAACCACAAAATAAAATTTAACCTAAGGTCCATTCATGGAATAAAATTCCCCATTTCGGCAAAATTAGGCATTTACCACAAAATGCCTTAAAATTTCCATTTTCTTTTAGGTTTATTATTTTTGACCAAACTTTAACTTTTATGAATGTATTTTATGCCCAAAATATAATTGCCATGATTTTTCATTTTATTTTCCGAGATTTTTTACCCGATCAGGGTTTTTGTGTCGGTCCAGGACCGAAAGTCTTATCTTGACTTTTAAAATCACAAAATTCATATTTTGGCTAGCAATAACTCATGGAATACTTACAAACAAAATATAATATTATTTAAAATAATATTCTTAACCCGGGGGAAAAATCCCGACCCGAGTCGTTTAAAGGTACCCAAAAACGTAGGACGTTACACTACCTCTTTGGCACTGGCAAGCTTTGCTAAGACATCGGCATTGGCATTCTACTCCCTCGGGACTTGTATAATTAAGTATTTCTTGAATTGTGCCAACAAGTCCTTCACCTTGTTCAGGTACTATACTATCCTAAGTCCCTTAGCTTGATACTCCCCTAGTACCTAGTACACCACTAGCTAGGAATCGCTGAATATCTCCAGGGATTGTGCATGTACATCCCTAGACAAGCGTAATCCTGCTAATAATGCCTCGTATTCACCCTCATTGTTTGAAGCATTGATTCCAAATCTGAGAGCGCAATGGATCCAATGATTCTCCGGAGTGATCAGTATGATTCCTGTGCCTGAGTTGTGCTCATTGGATGATCCATCAACATATAGCTTCCATACAGGAGTATCTCCTTCCTTCTAGTTATCTCCGTTTTTCGATTGGTAGGAAAGGTCTTCAAGGTTGGTGCCTTCGACTTTGAATTTTGCCAATGCTTGTCCTTTTATCACCGTCCTCGAATGATAAGTGATATCAAATTGTCCTAGTTCCACTACCCACTTGAGTAATCATCCCGAGGCCTCTCATTTTTGAAGAACCTGTCTCAGCAGTTGATCGGTCAGGACTCGAATCGAGTGAGCTTGGAAATATTGACGCAGCTTTCGAGAGGCGATTACTAAATAGTAGGCTAGTTTTTCAAGAGGGGGATACCTATACTCCGCACCCACCAGCCTTTTACTGATATAGTATACTGTTGTACCCCGTTCTCTTCCTTTTCCAAAGTAGCACTAATTGCATGCTCGGTGATTGCCAAATAGATGAATAATACTTCACCATATATTGGCTTCGCTAGGATGGGAGGTTGAGCGAGATGCTCCTTCAAGGCTTGGAAGGCTTCTTCACAATCCTCGGTCCATTGGATCTTCTTGCTACCCCTCAGTAAGTTAAAAAAAGGGACACACTTGTCCGTAGACTTTGATAAGAACCTACTGAGAGCAGCTACTCTTCCGGTTAAGCTTTGCACTTCTTTGATTGTTGTAGGTGACTTCATGTCGATCAATGCTTTGATCTTCTCGGGGTTAGCCTCGATTCCATGTGAATTGACTATCTATCCGAGAAACTTACCAGAACCAACTCCAAACGAGCATTTGAGAGGGTTTAACTTCATGTTATACTTTCTAAGTATTGCAAACCATTCCTCAAAGTCTCGAACATGCCCTCCAGCTTCATTAGACTTGACCAGCATGTCATCGCCATATACCTCCATATTTTTTCCAATCTAGTCTCAGAACATGCCATTTACTAAACGCTGTAGGTGGCTCCTACATTCTTCAAGCCGAATGGCATCACCTTATAACAGTACAATCCCTTGTCTGTCTGGAAGCTAGTATGTTCCTCATCAGGAGGGTGCATACTTATTTGATTATACCTAGAATACGCATCCATGAATGAGAGTATTTCATGTCCTGTTGTTGCATCGACCAGTTAGTCTATTATGGGTAGTGGGAAGTAGTCTTTGGGGCAAGCCTTATTTAGATCTGTGAATTCCACGCATGTTCTCCACTTCCTGTTTGGCTTTGGGATCAGCACGAGGTTCGACACCCAATCTAGGTAGTAGGCCTCCCTTATAAAACCATTTTCCTTGAGTCGCTCGACCTCCTCCTTCAGGGCTTGAGATCGGTCTTTGTCAAGAAGTCTCCTCTTCTGTTGCACTAGTGGGTAGTTATTTTCCACATTGAGGACATGGCTTATCACGGATGGAGAAATTCCAACCATGTCCTTATGTGACTAGGCAACAACGTCCTGGTTCTTCTTCAAAAATTCTACAAACTGTACCTTAATTTCCACCTTTAGCTCCTTCCCAACTTTAATTACTCTAGTTGGGTCCTCCTCATCTAGTAGGACTTCGTCAAGATCTTCGACTGGTCCTACCCCCATGACGTCATCCCCAAAGCGAGGATCGATTTGGGAAACTTTCTAGAATAACAAATCTTCGTTAAAAGGAGCCCCCGGCTCCAGTAGAGAGCTTCTTTCAACGTCAACTTCCATGTTGACAACCTCATCGGTTCCTTCATTCTTTTCGTAGCAGGTTATTATCATGTTGTTTATGCATGGTACTTTCTTTGCCTTGACCACTAACGCATTATAGCATTCTCGTGCCTCCTTTTGGTTACCCTGTACGCATCCTTGTCCTGCGCTTGTGGGGAACTTCAAAGATAGATGTCAGATAGATACTACTGCGTGTAATGCCATTAGAAAGGGTCTCCCAAACACTACATTGTAAGCCGATGAGCAATCTACCACCAGGAAATCTGTCATCACAGTCTTGTGCCTGGGGGAATCCCCCACCGTGACCGGTAGTCTGATAGTTCCTGCTAGTGCTAGGCATTCTCCCATGAACCCATATATCATTTGGGAACACGGTGTCAGGTCCTTGACCGTGAGCTTCATCTTCTCGAGGGATGATTTGTAGATGATATCTATTGAGCTTCCCGTATCCACCAAGCATATCTTCACTCAGGCATTGGAGATTTGAATGGTAAGGACTAGAGGGTCATTATGGGGTACCTCATGTGCCTGGCATCATCCTCTATAAAAGTGAGAGTTTCACTTTCATACTTTGGATTTTTTGGAGACCGCTCCTCAACTGCGATACACTAGGAAGACTCCCCTACCTCATGTCTGAGGGTTCTTTCATATTGCTCATGAGCATTGTTACTGTTGCCTGTTATGTGGGGCCCTCCACTTATGGTATCCAGTGTGAAGTCTACAGCTGTTGGCTCCAATGGTGGACTCCTCTGCCTTCAGAATTCTAAATTCCTGCTTGGGGTTTCGGTCTTGCCTCGGTACCTCAAGAGTTTTCCTGATCGGAGAATAAACTCTATCTCATCCTTCAATTGTTTGCACTCGTTTGTGTCATGCCCATAATCATTATGGAAATGACAAAACTTATTCTTGTCCTTCTTTCCTTCTGAACGCAAGGGTGGTGGCTTTCGGTATGGTACCTCCTGGTATGATGCCAAGTAAATATCAGCCCTTGATGTGGTCCGAATGGTATAATTGGTGAACCTGGGCTGGTAGGGTTGATGCTTAGCTTGTTTGTCGGCGGCTACTGACTTAGCTTTCTTTTCTCCACCCTGCTCGGCCCCTGAGGTATTCCTCTTCTTATTGTTTCCCCCACTACCACCTTGAGGGTTTGCGCCATTCTTATCTGCCTTGACCATGGTCAGATGGTTTATGCCTTTTTCTTCCTTCATGATAACATCATCTAGCTTCATGTATTTGTTGGCTCGGTCCAGGAACTCATGCAAGGTGTTGATAGGGTTCCTCTGTATACTATCCCACAAGGGACTAGGATAAATTATTCCTGCAAAGATGGCAACAAACTTCCCTTCATCTCCTACCATGGATGCTCGGTTTGCCTCTCTCATGAATCTTTGAATGTAGTCTTTGAGGGATTCATCTTTCCCTTGCTTGATGTCAGCTAACTGGTTGAATCCGCTTGGCACTAAAGACCTTGCAGAATTCTTTCCTGAACTGCTCCCAAGAAGTAATGGATCCAGGTTTTAATTTCCAATACCATTCCTGGGCTGAGTCAGAGAGAGTGGTAGGGAATACTCTACACCTATAATCATTCTCCACACCGAGTAACTCCATCTGATCCTCGAACTTCCCAATGTGTCATACTAGGTCCTCATTCCCAGTGTATGTAGGAAGTTTTGGGGTCTTGTATTTCGGTGGTGGTTGGGCAGTTTGGATCTTGGTACTGAAAGGACTCCCACTTCTATGAGCCAGCTCGATATCTGAAGGTTTCTTTGTTAGACCCTGAACAGCCATAACGAGTGCATCTATTTGACCCTGCACTGCTGGTGGGATTGCTGCTCCAGGTGGGGTAGATGTCCCTGGTACCCCCTCCTGAGCATTGGTCCTCCTGTTGATGACCTCCCTCAAATCTTGAGGTTCTGAATCTTTCCCCAGCCTATTGAGCACAGTATTGGTGTTATCCATCGGTTCATTTCCCTTGCGAGACTAAGGGTGTAGGGTTGGTAGGTCCGCCTTGCCCCTGTCGGTGCGACCCTGCCCCCGAGCCTCTCCTCCTACATGACTTTGAGATTTTAAGTGGCCATTTCGATTCCTATCATGCCTCTCAGATGTTTGACCCTCACCTCCTGCGTTTCTTCGGTCCCTCGGGGAAGGGACCTTCGGGTTAGTAATACTCCTACTCCAAGATGAAGTGTTATTCTTCTTAGTCATGGAGGAGGCAGTCTTGGACTGTGCCTCTTCATCCTATCTCTGGGAAAGTGGTTTTGAGAGTGTCTTGGGGTCTTACTCCCCCTGGGACTCTTTGTTACTGTTGTCTCACATTCCTACTGCTTTGGCTTGAGCCTCCCTCACCACCTAAGCAGCAGCTTCAGCGTTAGCTCGGGCTAACTACATAGCCGCCTCCAAGGCCACATCATCCTCTTGGTGTCTCGTTCCATAGTCTCCCTTTGAAGGGAAATTTCTGTATCAAAGGCCTCCTGCCTCGCCAGAAATTGCGCCATCTCCTCCGGGTGAGTATCCTGTGGATCTTCTGCATCAGGTTGGTCTCCAACCTCCACCTAAGGTTTGTTAACAGGATCGATGGGATCCTGAGTGTTGGAATCCCTGGAAGTCGTCTTCTTTTTCTGACTGGGTTTCGGAGGCATCGTAAATTGATGAAAGTGTGTTTCTTGATTTTGTACTCTCAATGAAAGCACCAAAATGTTGACCTGTGAAATTGGTCAGCGGTCATATGTACAGTATACAACACCTTTTGAACGAAATGAAGATAATAAATGACAGAGTACGAATATCTTAAACAAACACCAGAAATTTTATAGTGGTTCAGTCTGGTTCTAATGAATAGTAATAACCCAATCCACTTAGCTTTTAGTATTGAATCACTCAACAATTACACTGAGGAACAAAAGCATTCACTCATTTCTAATTTGCCCATAATTTCTTCCCAAATATTCTTCAGATCTCAAAAATTCCAGAAAAATCCCTCCCTTGAAATGAAGCCCTGGGTCATTTATTTATAGTACCCAGGGTTGTTACATGACCAGTAATACTGGGATCGTGGTTTGGTACACGATTATCAGGTAGTGGAGATACGTGTCCACCTCCCCATGATTATGAGGTCATGGGTCTTCTCGTTGTTTCTCTAGATTGTGGTGGATAATGCACGATAGAAACCTCTAGGAAGATGTTAAGTCTCTGTTGGTATATGGGACTTAGGTGCTAAGCCCAAAGACCTGAGCATGGGTGCTAGGCCTGTGACCTTCTGGGTGCTGGACTTGTTGATCCTCTGGGTGCTAGGCCTGTGACCTTCTCGGTGCTAAGGCTATTGATTTCAGTTTGAACGAGAGTGAGTATTTCTCAGTGAAGTGTACTTGGGGGTTTAGGCCAACCACCCTATGAAGAATAGGGTGGGCCGACCACCCAGGTGGTTCTTGAGCACGTCAGGCCGACCACCCTAGGGGTTAGGGTCAGGCCGACCACCCCTAGGGGTCTTTGGGCATACTGGGGCCAACCACCCCTGGGGTAGGGGTCGGACTGACCACTCCTAGGGGCTCTTGGACACACTGGGACCGAGCACCCCTGGGGTAGGGGTCAGTCCAACCACCCCTAGGGCTCTCTTAGGCCAACCAACCCTAGGGGTAAGGGTCAAGCCGACCACCCCTATGGGTTTAGGCTTGGTCGATTTCCCTATTGGTCCTGGACCTATCTTTTTTGCCAGTCGGTCTTTTCTCAATACTTCATCGTTTTTCCCTGATATGTGATGTCATGTGTCGCATTCTCATTCGTTGCGTCATCCTTGTATTTTTTAGGGATAACAAAGTATATCATATTACAATCCCAATAATGAATTTAAACGCATAAAAATACACATGCAAGAGGAATTACATAATATTTGAACATAAACACTATAAGTGTGACCATATATGTAAAATGCCATATTCTACTATAATTGGCATACGATATCTAATCGTTATTTATTTAGAAAAATATTGTGAGTGTTTAAAAGGTTCAGTGGGGCCTTATCAAATAATGCAATATATGGGCCCATTTTTTAGAATAAAAACATAATGTCTTTCATACAATTTAAAATAAAATATTAAATCTCACTGAAAATATAATTAAACAGGATAACTCATAACACATGTTCTTATGCATTGCTAGATCGTTTTATGTTCATCAGAGCCCCACGACATACGTACTTAGACCATGGAATGCCCCACATCATCATGCGTGCCAATGAGAAGAACATAATGCCTACCTGAAAAGGGGAAAGTAAAGGGGTGAGCTAAAAGCCCAGTAAGAAAGTACATACAAGAATAACAATTCACATAAGTACAACACTAAACTATTCTCATCGTACATAATCTTAAAATGACATATCATAATCTCATACACTTTCTCTGAAAATTCATCATAACAAATAAATCAAATCATTTTATTAGGTAACCAGTAAAGCATAAACTAGTAAATCCTCCTCTGTGAGATAATTTGGCAAAAGCTAATTGAGTAGATAATACAAAAATGTGACATAAATTGACCTTTGTTAAAAATAAGACCTCTAGGTCACAAAATTTCATATTAATTCATAATTATCTGAAATTTGGAAAAAGGGCTAATTATACTCACATTTTATTAATTAAATTCTTAAGCCATCTTAAAAGAAAATTCTTTAATTATTTTGTCAATAAAATCTGCATATATATTTTAAAGAGAACACATTTTTAAAGTATGGAAAATCACATTTTACTTATATTAGTTTTAAAAACATGAGTTTATAAGACATATGTTTGCTATTCTTTTAATTAAAATGCAATTGACCATAAAATAAGCAAAATGTACTCAAAATTCACAATTTTCTCTTTAACCATTTTTACAAATTCACCTACCATGCTAATATGCCTTTATGCATTGAAATATGACAATTAGTATGCAAATGAATAACTAAATAATTTTTAGAAACATAAACACAAATATCATGCTTTGGCCGAGACATATACTATACAACATACAAAAAGAATACAAACCAAGCAAATCAATAAAATTACATCATTTTAAGACACACCATCCCCTAGCCGAACCCTATGCATGTTTCTAATTAAATTTGTATTTTTCTTCCCAAAACATCAAGATCTAAAGAACAACAATATTGCAATATGAATCTTTATTACCAAGACATTAAATTTTAACACATATATACATATCAACACATATCCCTATTTCTTACATACTTTACTCATACATACATACATACATACATACATACATACATACATACATACATACATACATACATACATGTATTTCTAACATCCTTCATGCTTGCCCAAGCACACATACACACCCAAACACACACACCCAAGCATAGAACCACACACACCTAGGCCATATACACAAATACATATTCTCATAACCCACATGTTGTAGCGCACCAAATTTTATTTTTATTTTTATTAATTTTGTGCTTTGTTTTATTTAATTGTTAAGTGTTGAGAATTTTTATTTATTTATTTATTTATTTATTAGAATTGTTGGTAGAAGTTGTTTGAATTTAATTGTTAATTGTTTTGTTTATTTATTAATTTAATTTTTGAATAAATGAGTTTTATTTGAATGCACCAAGGTGAATGGTAGGTAGTGATGCACCCTAGTAATTAAGTGTGTGCATGTGCATGGTTGCACGATGCACTTGCATAGAATTTTCTACACATTTTTATTTCCTTTTATTAGAATTATTTTAGTTAATTAAAATGGAGAAAAAAATATATGGAAAGGGAAAGGAGTGGGAGTGTGAAGCATAGTGGGAAAGAGGCTACTTCTTTTCCTATTTTATTTGGCAATTAAAATGAATCAAATTGAAGATAATAGCTAAAATGGGAAAGGGAGGTTGTCATCTTTTATGCTATTGATTATTTTTCATTTATTGAAGACAATCAAATAAAATAATTAGGGAAAAGGGATTTGAATGGGAAACTTACCCATTCCCATTAGGATTAGTGTGGCTAGATTAGATTAAAAGGAAGGAAAGAAAATAAAAGAGCCTTTATGCTCATAAGGTGTCATCGGGTATGAGGAGAAGGAGAAAAAGAGTGTCCGTGAGAGCTAGAGAGAGAAAGAGAGAAAGGAAGAAGGAGAGGAAGAAGAAGAAGGTTTTGGAAAAATCTAGGTTGGTGTTCTTGATCCTTAAGTAAATTAAATCCCCTAATCTATATCATCATCTTTAATCTCTAGTATACATGTTAATATTTTTGTTCTTTTTTTTTTTTTTTTGTGGGTTTCGAAATCCCTAGGGGTTTGATTGAAGGTGGTGGCCATTTTGGGTTTTTGGTTTCTATCAAGGAGGTAATGGAATTTATAATCATATTCTTAACTTGTTGTTGTTCTAAGATTCTTTGGTTATGACGAAGGCATCTTGTGTTTTGAGCATGAATATTGGACTATGGGCCACCTTAGATTACTGAGCTATGAATTATGTTCTCAATGTATTATTGGTGTTATTGTTTTCTTTGATGCATGTTTGGATTGAGTTTTTGACCTTGTCTACTATATGTGTTGATGGTTGATTTTATATCTTAGGAATATGCAAGGATATTGTTGTTGTTGAATCATTATTTCATCTTACTCATAGAAAGCATGTTGGGATTATGTGATCTTATATTTTGTTAGGGATTCATATATTCATGTAAAATTTTGGTAAACATGCCTATGAGTTTGGGTAAGTTGTTAATATGTAGGAATTGTGATTCATGGGGTTTCGGCCTATACGGTGTAATGCGTGATGAGTTGTTTTTTTATGTCACCCATGCATATTAAGAACATGCTAGGTTAATGTTGGGAAAACTTTATACAGGATCTTTATTTATTTTCATGTATATCTAATATTAAACAAATTAATATGAGATAGCCTAAAACATGTTTCTAAACTTGAATTCAAAGAGAAACAAATAATAGAATACTTACAGTATACGCAGCGGAATTAAAGAGTCCTTCCTTCAATTTCTCTAACTCTTGTATCCTCTCTGTCGCAGAGTGTTATCAAGAAACTGAATCGATCTTCTATTTTCTTCACAACCTTCCAATGTATCCTTAGAATCACCTAGACTTGAGTTTAGAGAGAATCTAAAACTATCAGAAAACCAGTGATTAAACTTATGTTTTGACTTCTCTCTAAGCACTCCTTTTATAGACTCAATTAGGCCATTTAATTTAATTATAAAATTAATAAAATAATAGCCCTTTTAAATCCCTAGGTCGAAATTATCATGGGCTTTAGGCCCGTGAAATTTCCCATTTGATTATAAGCCCATTGGACTTAAAAACAAGGCCTGTATTATTTTCTATTGATTTAATTAATTAAATAATTATTTAAATCATTTACCAAATTAATTATTTATAATTTGAACATTGATTTAAACTTATTTATTAATTTAGATACCAATTTATCTTAATTAATAAATCTACCATAATTTCTCTTTTCTTCTCAAAATTACACAACTCTGTGAAACTATCCAAAATTAACCTGGTCAACTTTGATAATTTTAATTGATAATTAAATCAATTAATTGAGACTATCTAGATGATATTATCCAAGGTACAATGGGGACCATGGGTCTATGAAATCAAGCTCCAATAAGTTATCATAAATCTAAAAAATAAATTTACTAACTTATTTATTCCTCGTGACTCCACTATAGACTCAGAATTGCACTCTTGAATTCATAGAACGCTCTATAATAAATATAGATACGCTATTAATTGTCCATTGTTACAACCACAATTGTCACTCAATCCTCTATAGATGGTCTACAATGAGATAGGACTAAAATACTGTTTTACCCCTCATTGTATTTTATCCTTAAAACACTTAGTTCCTTGTAAATGATATTTCAGTAAATTAATTTAATTACTGAAATGAGATCTCTATCATTTAACACCTTGAACCAAACTAAAAGGAAACCATCATTTCACTTCTTCATCAGAAGCTATAGATGTTCATATCGATGATTAACACTCCCACTCAATTATACTACCGAGTTCCCAAGATGTAAGTATGGGCTAGTCCGTAGGGTAAGCTGGTAACGAACAAGTCAAATAACTCAAATAATACAATCAGTTAGAATACTAACCACTCAGAATTGAGATTGAATTGACCTATGGTCAACTATATGATATGACTAGAATATATAATAACGGTATGTTGACTTATCTTATCAACTGTCAATATCAGTCCTGTCCGATGTAATATATACATCCGATCTTATCTACTTTGCTAATGTTCTGGAAAGAACATAACATTGTAATGTGTAAGTAGATCATATCGTAGATTGGCAAGTCAGTGTAAATTCGGTGCACTGACTAATCTTAGGACTAACTTATTTTGAACATATAATCATATTTATATTCCACTGTGATTACATCACTATAAATAAGATTAGCTATATGCTCGGGATTTAATAGAAGTTTATATTAAATAATTAATCATGAAAATAAACATGTGAGCAAATTGATTAACCAAGTCAAAAAATTATTTCTATTCTTTTATTGATAATAAATGAGATTACAAAGAATTTGGGTTTTAATTAGGGCATAAAACCCCAACAAACTCCCATTTTCACTAATTGAAACTAATGCCTTAATTCTACTAATCCCATCTCCTTGATATGCTTATCAAATGTAGCTTCTGGTAGTGTCTTTGTAAACGGATCCGCAAGATTGTCTTTAGTTGCAATCTTCATAACCTTCACATCTCTCCTGGCCGCATATTCTCCAATAATGTGATACTTCCTTTCTATATACTTACTCCTCTTGTGACTTCGAGGTTCTTTCGAGTTGGCTCTCGATCCTGTATTGTCACAAAACAACACAAGCGGTTTATCCATTTATGGAACAACACCAAGATCTGAATAGAACTTCTTTAGCCAGACTATTTCCTTAGTTGCTTCTAACGCAGCTATGTACTTAGCCTCCATGGTGGAATCTGAGATTGCAGACTGCTTTACGCTTCTCCAAATCACAGCTCCACCCCCAAGAGTAAACACCATTCCAGAAGTAGACTTCTTGTCATCGACATCAGTTTGAAAATCTGAATCGATGTAAGCTACAGGGTTTAGAACACCACCCTTGTAGACTAATAAATAATCCCTAGTCCGTCTCAAATACTTCAGGATATGCTTAACTGTTATCCAATGTTCCGGTCCTGGGATTGACTGATACCTGCTCACTACTCCCACTGCATAGCAGATATCTAGTCTAGTACACAACATGGCATACATCAGACTTCCAACTGCAGATGCATAAAGAACTTTTCTCATTGCATCTTCCTCTTCAGGAGTCTGGGGAGACTGCTTCTTTGAAAGATGAATTCCATGGCGGGATGGTAGACACCCTTTCTTGGAATTTTTCATTGAGAAACGTTCAAGCACTTTATCTATGTAAGCTGCTTGAGATAGAGCTAAGAGTCTGTTCTTTCTATCCCTGATGATTTGGATACCTAGAACATAACTTGCTTCACCCAAATCCTTCATCTGAAATTGAGTGCTCAGCCAATTCTTCACATCTAAAAATTTCTTAACATTGTTTCCAATGAGTAAGATATCATCTACATAAAGAACCAGGAATACCACTATTTGATTTGCCTTCAGTTGGTAAACACAGGGCTCATCAATATTTTGTTCAAAGCCATAGGTCTTGATTATATCATCATACCTAATATTCCAAGAACGAGAAGCTTGCTTAAGTCCATAGATGGACCTATTCAAGTTGCAAACTTTTCCTTCTTGTCCAGCTACTTTAAATCCTTCTGGCTGATCCATATAAATGACTTCGTCAAGCTTTCCATTAAGAAAATATGTCTTGACATCCATTTTCCAGATCTCATAGTCGAGAGCGGCTGCTATAGATAGGAGGATGCAAATGGATTTGAGCATGGCTACCGGACTAAAAGTTTCCTCATAGTCCACACCTTCTCTTTGGGTATAACCCTTTGCCACTAATCGAGCTTTATAAGTCTCGATATTTCCATCAACACCTCATTTCTTCTTGTAGATCCACTTGTGGCCCTAAAGTCACTAGGTGCTTCCACAAGATCTCAGACAGAATTTGAGTACATGGACTCCATTTCTTGTTTCATGGCTTCGAGCCATAGTTCCTTTTCAGGGCTAGCCATTGCCTGTTTGAAAGACAATGGATCATCATCACCAGTGTCACCAACAACCATATTGGTTTCACCATCCAAACCATAGCGAACTGGGTTCCTAGAAACCCTCCCACTACGACGAGGCTCCGTGACTGTTTGCTCAGGAACAGTGGTACTTTCTTCATTTAAATTGACTAGCATCGGTTGGACATGAAGAGTGGGAATTTCATCATTAACTCACGCTGATGACGATGGAACATTGGTTGGAGTCAATTCTTTAACCATCTCCTCTAAAACTACTTTGCTGCGAGGTTTAAAGTTCTGGACATAGTCATTTTCCAGAAAAGTAGCATTTGTAGAAGTAAACACTTTATTTTCTTAATGACTATAGAAAAGTCCACCCCGAGTACCTTTAGGATAGCCAACAAACATGCAAACTTCAGTTTGCAGTTCTAGCTTTCCCTCCTTTTTCCTCATGACGTGAGCGGGACACCCCCAGATTCTATAATGGTGTAAACTAGGTTCACGACCATTCCAGCGTTCTAAAGGTGTTTTGGGGATTGATTTTGATGGCACGACATTGAGAATGTCGTTCGCGGTTTCAATTGCATGTCCCCAGAATGAAGTTGGTAGAGTTGCATTTCTGAAACTTTGAAAATGTTTCTGATTTCCTATGCATTAGGTAAAGACATGAGTATCTAGAGTAATTGTCAATGAAAGTGACGAAATACTCAAAACCACCCCTGGCTTGTACATTCAAAGGTTCACAAACATCTGAATGCACAAGACCAAGTGGTTCTTTGGCCCTATCACCCTTTGCAGAGAATGGACGCTTGGTCAGTTTGCTTCTAGACAAGATTCACAGACAAGTAATTCACCTAAGGTGAGTTCCCTCAAAGGTCCATTCTTCGTAAGTCTTTGAATCCTATCATAGCCAATGTGACCTAGTCTCAAGTGCCATAAATACATCATATTATTGTTATCGGTCTTTTGACGTTTATTGGTCCTAGCTTTAGCTACTTTGAATAAATCATTATTAAGAGCGAGGGGTTCGTTAGGTCGCAGAATATAGAGCCCGTTTTCCAAACATGCAATACACAATTGTGATCCATTGAAAGAAATAGATATATTAAAACTTGTGAAAGTCATAACAAATTGTTCTAATTGCAACATGGAAACTGAAATTAAAATTCTACTTAAATCCGGAATAAAAAATACATCTTTTAAAATTAAGTATTTATTTCTGAACTTCAGACGAGCTATTCCTCTAGCTTGGACCTTAACGAACGCTCTGTTCCCAACTCTAAGCTTTAAGTCGCTTTCGTTCACTTCCTCCCACGATTCAAGAAACTGTAAAGAATTACAAACATGGTTAGTAGATCCAGAATCAATAATCCAAACGGATTTATCATTCTCTAAAACACATGTTTCCAAGATAAATGAACTATAATCATTTCCTTTGTTTTTCGCTGCTAGAAACTTAGGGCAATCTTGTTTCTAATGCCCCTTCTCTTTGCAGTGAAAGCACTTATCTTAACCTTTCTTGTTTTTCTTGTTCTTCCCCTTAGGCGTCTTTGCACTTGGTTGTGCACTCGTCTTTGCAGCCTTTGCAGGTTTAGGGTTGTTGTTTTGTCCACCTTTCCTCTTGTTTCCAGCTTTCGAAGACGAAGCTTGGTTTGCTTCAGCCTTAGCTAGATCAGCAGCAACAGTAGTAGTTTTACTTTCTCCTCCTTTACTAGGTCTACCCATGATAGGCTCAAAAATCTGAAGCTCGTTCATGAGCTGCGTCAGACCATAGTTGAGTTAATCATGAACGTTCAGACACGGTGCCATCCGAGAATTCACGGTGCCATTACGTATGTGCGGAGACGGTGTTATCCAAGCATTTATGGTGCTATCAAGAACATGCGTAGACGATGTTCATTCTGGGGATTCCTCAATCATGACGAACTCAGAGTTGTAACCAATCAACTCTATGTTGATATTCTGCTTCCAATTAAGGAAGTTTTCTCCAGTGAGTTTCTTGAGAAAGGATGGGAGTAGACACAGACACTACTTCACTAAAAACTACAAATTACCAATAAAATATAAATCAATCACATTTGCTCAATAAAACTTCTATTCACACATATTTCAAGAAATAGCACAACATATACCAAAAATATGAAAGATATGAGAAAAAATACCAAAAACAATCATATCTCTATTTCTTTAGGTTTTTAACTAATCTATGATATCCTTGTCCCGGTTGGCGAGAGTCAAAAATATCACTAGTTAAATAGAGTTGTAAACTCATTTAATAATGGACACCACTATTAACAACCTACTATTCGATCAAAATAAGAAAACAAAATATCTTATTTTATGAGCTAGACCCACGGTTTCAATAATCATAGATTTAGTCCTAGTAGTCACCGTAGGGGTGAGTCTAGTAGAATTTGACCTATAATTATCTATCTTTCGAAATCTAACATTGTCAAAATAACTAATTAACACCTTCCGTAGGGGGACGAATCAAAGCGCGCGAGGCCCCATTAAGCTATTGACTATGTTAAACCAACGGTGGAGATCAAATAAAATTCTTAAAATAAGCTCATTATAAAATTTAAAAAAAATTGTATTTTTATTATTTATTTTTAGAAAATTAATGAATATGGTTTTCCCAAAAAAATTAAACTGATTAAATTTTTTTAAAACCAAAGTCCTATAATTTCTTATTATTTCTAAAGTGTCACATTGAAACAAATTCAATTAATTTAGAATTAATTTGTTTCTAATCAATATTTAGGTTTAACTAATATAATGAACCTATACAATTAAGTCCAACTCAGGTAATGGGCCTTAACAATTGGGCTTGTATGGAGGAGGGCTGGGTCCAGTATGTCGTTCCCACTACAAAGGCCCCCTATCTTCCATACAAGGTCTAAAAGACAGGAATTCAAACCTCCGTTTTATTAATTGTTATTAATTGATTAGGCTCACTATAGTCATGCAAAGCAAATGGGCATTCACAAGTGGAATCACCCACAAGAGAGGAATTTAAACTTTACAATTTCTAATGGGCCCATATAAAACCTATCATTATATGAATATTTTATTTGGCAAAATCCATATATCTAACAAACATATGGGCAACAATATGTATCTAAGCCCAATTGCAAAAAAACCACATATAGTGCAAACAGACATGTTATAATTGGATGAGTCTAATCATGTTACTATAGGAGCAATTCTATGAATTTATGCAAAAATACCACAATTTATTTCATTTGAAAAAATACCACAATTAATTATCTAGAATTTATCAAAAATTCGAATTAATTAAATTTTTACAAAAAAAAGTTAATTTAAATGAAATTTATCAACAATTAACAATAGTTAATTTAAATTTCATTTATCAACAATCAACATTGTTTAGGTTAGTTTCAAAAAAAATATTAATTTAATTTAAATAGGATTTATCAACAATTAACCAAAGTTAATTTAAATCCCATTTATTAAAAAAATATTTTATTAATTGGCTGAAAAAAAAATGATATTTTTCAAAATTGAACCAATTTTAAATTTTAAAATCAATATCTTAACTATATTCCAAAAATATCTTGTGTTGTTACAACTATTAGCTAATATTTTAACCATTTAAAATATATATATAAATAGTTATAACAACCCTAAAATATCTCAAAATAGTTAAACAAATTCAAATATCCATAAAAATATCTAACTAACAATATTCAAATTTCAAATAATTTAAATATTAAAAACTATAGAATAAAAAGATATTTATATTTTCAAATAAAATTTAATAAAAACAATCAAGAATTTAAATGAAAATATCTTAAATATCTTATATCATAATTCTAATATATTAAAAGATTTAAAATTAAGTTGTTAGTCTATTTTTAAATTTGAATTTGAATCTTTGTAGAAAATATCTAATTATTTAAATCTCAACTAACAAAAATATCTTATTTTTAAAAAACAATTTTAAATACATAACAAATCTCATATTTTTGGCTTTGATTATAAATAATAAATTTCCACAATTTTAATTTTCTTAATTTTTCAAAAAATAAAATAAAATTAAAAAACAAAATTCTGGATGAACAGTACCCGTATTGGGTACTCTTCACCCAAGTGATGCTCTGGCTGCTGGTGGCACGTGCGGGGCTGGGGTGCGCGCACAAGGCGCACGCGCGGGACTGGCGGGTGGTGTTGTATTATTTATGTTCTCAATGTATTATTGGTGTTATTGTTTTCTTAGATGCATGCTTGGATTGAGTTTTTGACCTTGTCTACTATATGTGTTGATGGTTGATTTTATATCTTAGGATTATGCAAGGATATTGTTGTTGTTGAATCATTATTTCATCTTACTCATAGGAAGCATGTTGGGATTATGTGATCTTATATTTTGTTAGGGATTCATATATTCATGTAAAATTTTGGTAAACATGCCTATGAGTTTGGGTAAGTTGTTAATATGTAGGAATTGTGATTCATGGGGTTTCGGCCTATAGGGTGTAATGCGTGATGAGTTGTTTTTTTTGTCACCCATGCATATTAAGAACATGCTAGGTTAATGTTGGGAAAACTTTATACAGGATCTTTATTTATTTTCATGTATATCTAATATTAAACAAATTAATACGAGATAGTCTAAAACATGTTTCTAAAATTGAATTCAAAGAGAAACAAATATTAGAATACTTACAGTATATGCAACAGAATTAAAGAGTTATTCCTACAGTTTCTCTAACTCTTGTATCCTCTCTGTCGCAGAGCATTATCAAGAAACTGAACAGATCTTCTATTTTCTTCACAGCCTTCCAATGTATCCTTAGAATCACCTAGACTAGTGTGGGTAATTCTCAACACATGAGATAGATGCAGAGAAGAAAAGGAGAAAATAATCAAAGAGGCTTAGAAAACAGATCTTCTATTTTTTTCACAGCTTTCCAATGTATCCTTAGAATCACCTAGACTAGTGTGGGCAATTCTCAACAAATGAAAGATAGATACAGAGAAGAAGAAGAGGAAATAATCAAAGAGGCTTAAAAAATGATTTGAGTTTAGAGAGAATCCAAAACTATCAAAAAACCAGTTATTAAACTTATGTTTTGACTTCTCTCTAAGCACTCCTTTTATAGACTCAATTAGGCCATTTAATTTAATTAAAAAATCAATAAAATAATAGTAATTTTAAAACCCTAGGTCAAAATTATCATGGGCTTTAGGCCCGTGAAATTTCCCATTTGATTATAAGCCCATTGGACTTAAAAACAAGGCCTGTATTATTTTCTATTGATTTAATTAATTAAATAATTATTTAAATCCTTTACCAAATTAATTATTTATAATTTGAACCTTGATTTAAACTTATTTATTAATTTAGATACCAATTTATCTTAATTAATAAATCTACCATAATTTCTCTTTTCTTCTCAAAATTACACAACTCTGTGAAACTATCCAAAATTGACCTGGTCAACTTTGATAATTCTAATTGATAATTATATCAATTAATTGCGACTATCTAGATGATTTTATCCAAGGTACAATGGGGACCATGGGCCTATGAAATCAAGCTCCAATAAGTTATCATAAATCTAACAAATAAATTTACTAACTTATTAATTCCTCGTGACTCCACTATAGACTCAGAATTGCACTCTTGAATTCATAGAACGCTCTATAATAAATATAGATATGCTATTAATTATCCATTGTTACAACCACAATTGTCACTCAATCCTCTATAGATGGTCTACAATGAGATAGGACTAAAATACCGTTTTACCCCTCATTGTATTTTATTCTTAAAACACTTAGTTCCTTGTAAATGATATTTCAGTAAACTAATTTAATTACTGAAATGAGATCTCTATCATTTAACACCTTGAACCAAACTAAAAGGAAACCATCGTTTCACTTCTTCAACAGAAGCTATAGATGTTCATATCTATGATTAACACTCCCACTCAATTATACTACCGAGTTCCCAAGATGTAAGTATGGGCTAGTCCGTAGGGTAAGCTAGTAACGAACAAGTCAAAAAACTCAAATAATACAATCAGTTAGAATACTAACCACTCAGAATTGAGATTGAACTAACCTATGGTCAACTATATGATATGACTAGAATAGATAATAACGGTATGTTTACTTATCTTATCAACTGTCAATATCGGTCCAGTCCGATGTAACAAATACATCTGATCTTATCTACTTTGCTAATGTTCTGGAAATAACATAACACTGTAATGTGTAAGTAGATCATATCGTAGATTGGAAAGTCGGTGTAAATTCGGCGCACTGACTAATGTTAGGACTAACTTATTTTGAACATATAATCATATTTATATTCCACTGTGATTACGTCACTATAAATAAGATTAGTTATATGCTTGGGATTTAATAGAAGTTTATATTAAATATATAATCATGAAAACAAAAATGTGAGCAAAGTGATTAACCAAGTCAAAAACTTATTTCTATTCTTTTATTGATAATAACTGAGATTACAAAGAATTTGGGTTTTAATTAGGGCATAAAACTCCAACAGTTAATTGGTTAAATGAAATGATATGTCTTAAATCTTTATTAAATTGATGTATTGGTGGTACATGAATATTCATATTTGATTTTTGAAAAGCATGAGTTTGAAATGAATTTTATGATGAATATTGATTGCTGATTTGGTGTGAAATTTGGTGAAATAATGATTTGCATGGATAAGTGATGTTCCAAGTGCTATGATGATTTTATGAAATTAAAAGGGTATTTTAATTCACATTAAAATGATATTTTTATTCAAATAAATACCTACAGTTTTTTTATATTTATAAAGAAAATATGAGTTATAATTCCTAGATCGTAATTTTTTAGGGCTTAATTTGTTGTTGGAAGTTTTGGTAAAAATTATGAAATATCTTTTAAATGCAAGGAAGTTTGTGTGTTTGTTGAAATAAATTAATATCTTAAAACTATGTAAATATTAAAAATGATATTTTAAATGTAACCTTGAATGTTCACATTTTAATAAGTATGGTTTTCTTTATTTTAATTAAAAAAAATGTTGAGTTTTTATTCACTTGTGATTTTTAAACAAAATAAATGGTGGCTGAAAGTTTAGTTTAATAAATTAAAAATAATTATTTTGGTTATCACATATGAGTTTACACTACATAAATTAAGCCTTAAATAATACAAGCAAAAATATATTTTTCTCACACTTAAAATTATTTTTTTTTTCTCACATCAAATCTTGTAATTTTATAAATTTAAATAAAGTGTTATTTTCTAAAGGAAATATGATATTTATAAGTATTTTTAGATAATTTCAACCTTTTGTTATTTTTTATGCAATTTAAAAATAATAAATGGAATTATTATTTTTTTTTAAATGGCAAAATAAATTATTTTTATTAAATAAAAATAATGTCTTAAGAGGTTTAATCAACTTAGGAATTTAAAGGAAATAAATAATTGTGAGGAAATTATGATGCTAAATCTTTATTTTGAAAATGTTAGAAATAAGGGTGTAGAAATTATCATTTTTAACTTTTCTTTTTAACAACACTCTCACGTATGCATGTCGCATGCAAATGCACTTTTACGTTCAAAAATATGTCTATTATTCAACCATATAATTTTTACTTGAAAATCATGCATGGATAATAGGTAGAATTGGCATTATTCTTTTGTGACTCTGTGTAAAAAATGTGTATGTTTGGAAATTATGTGTAAATTGCACCATGTGAGCATGGCCCATGCACACATGGGATATGTGAGTTGGGCACAAGAAAATCTTATGTGATGCTAAAGAATGCTATTTGATTATGGTTATAGGCTCGTTGTGAAGTCTGTTCAACTTTTGCTTTGTTCGGACCTGAGGTAAGGAAGTTAGATAGAATTCTTTTTTTTTATTTATGCTATGAAACGATAAGATTGGCTATGTATGATGAGGTACCATGTGATATGAAGTATGAAATGCTATTTTGAGACAATATGATGAATTTGATGAATCATGTATTTCCTTTGTGTTGATATGACTGGATTACATGTGTTTTGTATGTTGTATGAATAAGCAAATGGTTGTTAGCGTGTTGAATGCGACACAACAAGGGGTTACTAAGGATATAAGACGTAACCCGAGTTACTAAAGTATGACGTAACTCATAGGGCGGACGTGCCGAGGTTATTCAAGGACCAGAGCCTCTTGTTTACCTCAAGGTGTGACATGGACAAGAGAGGGGGTCATGTTCACAAGGATGTAATGATAATGTCTATGATGTTGATGCTTTAATATGCTATTGATTAATGATGTATAATGTATGATGATGATGTATAATGTATGATGATGACGTTTAAGCATGATGCATGATGATGACGTTTAAGTATGATGCATAATGATGTATGAATGGGATTATGCTTTTGTTGTGTTTTCTTTGTATGTTGTTTGTACTTCCTTACTGGGCTTTTAGTTCGACCCCTTATTTTCCCCCTTTCCGATAATGAATAGGGTTTCTCTTTGGCACGCGTGTTGATGTGGGGAGTTCCGACGTCAGAGTATGTATGACATAGGGGTAGCCAATGGGCGAGTAAACGATCATCTTAAACGCCAATTTTAAAGAATGATGTTATGTTTTATTTTTGTTTCAAAACTTATCAGTGGGACTTGAACTATATTTATTTTTAAAAAACGTTGCATGAGAACTTTTATTTTATTTTAAACTATTGGGCCCAACTTGCATGTTTTAGCAAGACCCCACTGAAATTTTCATATAATAAGAGATTTTCTTCTATAAGTTTATGAGCATGGAGATGTTTTACAAAGTATTAGTCCAGGGCGTTTTACACATGTATATCTCTTTTTCATGTTTCTATGGATATCAAGATAGAGAACAATCAACAAAACATACAAGGGAACATAAAACTATCAACCAATGAAACAATACATCAAGATTATATCTAAAGAGATAATAGCTACAATAAAACAATAAAAAGGATAGAGGTTCCATTACCTCCTTGCTAGAAATCAAAGACTCAAAACTATAGCCACCCTCTTTGGACAATACCTAGAGTTTTCGAAACCCACACAAATAAAAGAAGAAACATGGTCTTAGCATCAATAAGATGAGAAATTGATTTAGAGGATTTCAACCAATAAAGAATCGAGAACACAAATCTAGACTTGAAGTCCCTCTTTCTCTTCTCTTCCTTCTTATTCTTCCTCTCCTTCCTTCTTGCTCTTCCTCTCCCTCTCCTTCCTTCTTTCTCTTCTTTCTGTCTCTCTTTCTTTCTCTCTCTCTCTCTTTCTCTCGCCCTCTCTCTTTCACTCTCTAGATGGTCAGCTAGGGTTTCCAAACTGATAGGAAGAGACTTAAGGACCTATTTATAGGTGATAGCTAGGTTAAGGGAAAAGAATAATGGAAATTCGAAGTGGGTTTTTCGTAACTCAAACATCCTGTAACTTGAGACCCATTTTTAACCTGATTACACCATGGTTTTAGAAAAATACTATTTCTAAAAAGTTGTAGATAATCAAATTAAATTTCCAAAGATACCAAGATTTCCAAAATTGGACTCATATAGATCAAGTTATGGTCATTTTGCTGATGTTGGGTCCAAAGTTACGAGAATTCTAAAATTGACAACTGTCTTCCTTGCTTACTACTTCTCTCTTTGTTTCCTTTTCACAATATGAACACATACATTTCTAGAACCTTCTCCCTTTAATTCATAATTCCAATAACCAAGGACAACTAATAAAATCACTCACAAAATTTACTTACCAATATTTTATTTTCTCTAATTTCAAATTAAGAAAATGTGACAACAACTATAAAAGGAAAACTATCCTTTTGCTCTTCCATTCCTTCCACACGCCTCCCTCTCTCTCTCTCTCTTCCTTTTTACTTATTTCATGTTCTTTCTATTTGAACACAAGCATTCTAGAAATCCTCTCTAATTGATAGTTTCTAAAATTAGGGAAATCATTCACATTTCCAAAATTTGGTCTAGATTCATGACACTCTTTTGCATGCTCACCATGAATGTCATGCTCTTGCTCACACATACAACCATGCATGCCTATCACTACTTACCATGGACTCACATGCACACATTCAAAACACATGCACAACCAATCATAATTATTTAAATAAATAAAACAATTAAAAATCAATTCAAACAATTAATACTTAATACTTAAATAAATAAATTTAAAAAAACTAATCAAACACATAATCAAATAATAATAATAAATAAAATTGGTGCGTTACAATATACCTCTTGAAGACACTTAGTTGATGGTTTGGTTGGATCTAACATTTCTAACCCTTGCTCAAGCCTCCAACCTTCATATTTACACTCTCAAAAATACAATAATCAGATTTAAACAAACTAACAAGTTGAAAACTTAAAGAAACAAAACTAACAAAAACTAACAAAACAAGAATTTAGAAAATTACCTCTTGTTTTCTCTACAGTTTCTTCTTCTAGCTTCTAAAAGATAAGAAAGGGGTTTAGGGCTGTGTAGATGAGAGGGTGAAGATGAGAGTTTAGGAGAGATTTGAGGGATGTTTGTGAAAAATTTCAGAGAAGAGTAGGGTGGGTGTCTCGGCCAAGTAGAGAGGATGAGAAAATAAAAGCTTGAGAGAGAAAGAAATTGTAAAAAATGAAGACCAAGGCTTGACTTTTCCTAATTCTAAAAAAAAATATAAATATATTATTCTACCCCTTGGCTACCGCCCCCATTTAATCCCCTTCAATCCCAAATTTTTTTTCTTAATTAAACAATAATTAGCTAATAAATTCTCTTAATTATTTACCCCAAAAATAATTACCAAGTGGTAATTTTTTTCTTAGCTCACCAAATTAAATTCTTAACTTAGGGTAATTAAATTAGGAAAATTTGGGTATTTATGCATTAAATTGGGCCCCATAACAAAAATACCTTACCCACTATACACATCTCAATTTGATCCTATTGTCTTCCTTAGTTCCAAAAATACCATTGACATTTGTTTCCCACTTTCCCTCTCTACTCTATCGGACTCTCTCTATTCTCTCCCTCACTCTCTCGGTCCCGAAACCAAAATCCCCAAAATCCCTCACTCTCTTTTCGCACTCACTGTTGGAACCCAAGGCAATATGTTGGCATTGTCTTCCACGACCACGCTCGCGCATCAGTGGCAAGAAATCTCGTCGGAGGGGACGACCAGAGTGGGCAGGTAGGCGAGAAAACCCCATAGATCGATGAAATAACCCCAAAGTAGGCAAAGGTGAGGGATTTACTTGTTTATTCTGCAATAAATTGTCCGGGCCTTATTTATTTGTTATTTTTTTGTTCATAGGATAGATCAGGCTGGGGAATGAATAAATCTAGGTTTTTTTCGAGTTTTTTATTCACCTCGATAGAAATTGAAAGGCCTCGACGACTGATACCTTGTTAGGCCTCGATTGAAATTGGAAAAATTGGTTATTGTAGGATTTTAAGTACCTCGATAGATTTAGATAGTGCCTCGATTGACCTCGACAGGTTTTGATGTAGCTAGAAAAAAACTTAATGTTAGTGGAAACTCAATAGGCCTCAACAGGTCTCGATAGACCTCAACAGACCTCGATAGACCTCGACAGGTTTTGATGTAGCTAGAAAAAAACTTAATGTTAGTGGCACCTCGATAGGTCTCGATAGACCTAGATAGTTGTATAATTTTGATAGACCTCGACAGGCTTCGATGATTGCTTTATTTAATCGTACCTCGATATTGTTATATTATTTTATAATATAATGTAATATTATATTATATTATAATATAATGTTTTAGATTAAATAAATGTGACAAAGTGTGTCACATATTGTAACATATAATAGAGAGTTACAATATTTAGATATATGAGATATATCCAAATAATGTAACATATTTGGTGTTACAAATTTGTAACTTCCAAATATTACCCTTTATTGTGTAAATTTGTTGTTACACAATATTGAGATGAATTTCATAAAGCCATATGTGATATGGCTGTTAGAGATGTGATTTTAACCCCAATAATGTGTTTTGGGAGTTACAAAATCATTTGGGAGGGTTTGGAACCGTTTGGAAAAACAACACATTTTTTGTGCTGAAATTGGTCGGTGGCTGCGGTCACTGAATGTTGGTGGCCGCGGCCTGTGGGACAGAGACTAGTGGCCACGGCCACTAATGTCTCTGGCCGCGGCCACAGGCCAAAAACTAACCAATTTTCAGTTTTTTCAATCTCTGTTAAACGGCTCAAAAACCCCAAATAACTCTCAAATCTCTTTTATAATTCCATATTAATCCAATTAAACATTGATAACAGCCATGGGGGTTGGTGGAATTTGAAATTCAAAAGGTGTCTCTAAACTCTATAAATAGGAGCCTATAGCTCACTTGTAAGACACAACATTTCTATCCATTAGAGCACTTGGCTAGAAACACCTTGAGGCTTGATAATTCCAGAAAGCATTTCCTATAATATGTGAGAGATCCCTTAGTGCTTGAGTTAGGGGGAAATAATTTTTTGGACAAAGGTTTCAAACCTTGTTCAAGTTGGTGATCCCCAACACTCTTCACTTTGGTAGTGTGAGTGAGAGTTGCTTCTATTTATTTTGTTTGTTCTTTCTTTCTATTCTATTTCTCTTCATCTTCATATTCTTCTCTTTTGTTTATTTGTATTTCTTGTTTTGGGTTGTAATCTTCTTTTCTTTATTTCAAACATTTTACTTTACTAGTAATATTTTTCTTTGAGTTGTATTTTCACTATTCTATTATTCTTCTCTTCTTCTTGTATTTTAGTTTATTTGTATTTTCAGTTATATAGAGTTGTAACCTTATTCAATCAATCAATATTTATTTGTAATATATTGCATAGAGTTGTAATTTCTAACCATTTCCATTGAGGCAAATCTATTTTTTCCTAATAGATATGCCTCGATGTGACTCGATAAAAATAGTTTTGCTTTGAACATGTATTGTCTCGATGTGCCTCGACAAGCCTTAATGGGCCTCGATGGTTACCGAATTGCTTAAAAATATTGTTAACAATTCTTTTTTGTTTCAGATGCTTGACCTTATTTTGCCGTTGGAGAAGTACTTTCCTACTCGTGTTACTTATAGGGGTAGTGCTTACTTGGATACCCTTATAAAGCAGTTTCAAAGGCATGGGCTGATTGAACGGGCAAAGGCATGCCCACTAGGACAGTTCTTTAATGCGAAGGTCTTTAGTTTTTTTAGGGTTTTACTACACCAATTGATGTTGCATAAGGTGGAAAGTAAGAAGCTTGAAGAGGGTCAGTTCTACGTGGGCAATTCTCTATGTATATTTGGTATTGTAGAGTTGGCCTAGTTACCGGCTTGAATTTTGGAAACACACCGTCCCCAAATGAGTTGAAACAACATCTTTCAAATGATCGGATCATCCAGAAGATGCATTTAAGTTGAGTTTATGCTACTTGATAGAGGGGGTGTTGTATGCCCCTGAGAAGACAACCAACATATGGGGTGATTCAATGAAGCTGGTTGAGGATCTTGATTACTTTTTCAAGTATCCATGGGAGAAGTTTTCCGTTAAGAAGTTGATTAGAGGAGTTCAGAAAGACATGAAGAAGCAATTGAAACACTACAAGGACAAGAAGAAAGAGGATATGCCCCCGTACTTCAGTATTGGGATTTTGAGGCCATACCAGGTATTGGGAGGAAATTCAGTGAAAAGAGTGGGAACCAGATTCCCAAAATGCTTAGTTGGTCTATCGAGATCGATATCTTTCCTTCCACAGCTTAGTTGGTTCTGTTGTTCAGCAAGACTCGAGTAAGTTCAATTTTATCTTCTTTAATGTGACAAATTAATTTATTGACAATTTACTTTATTAAAGTATTTCTAACCAATGTTATTTGTTAATGCAGTTGGTGATATTTTCTATGTTGAAGCCACGTTCCGGTGAGGTAGACTACTACAGTAGCCTCCCAGACATTAATGGTCAGTTATTCCCTGAGTTGGGATCAATTATAGTGGAGGATAAGACTATAGTGGAGGAAGTAAAGCCCGAGAAAGAGGCAGAGAAGCTGGCAGAGGTTGCAAAGGCAGCTTCTATTTTTTACAAGGATGTCCCGAGGGTTGAGGAAGGTATTACACAGGCTGTTGCACCTTCCTCTAGTCAGGTTGCCTAACCTAATTATGAGTAGTTGATGCAAAGGCTCCAGAGGATTGAGGAGGGCCAATTTGATTATGCGCAGTTGGTGCAGAGGCTCCAGAGAGTGAAGGAGGGCTAGGCGACTTTACTTAAGATTCAGACTACGATCATGGATTAGTTGGCGCAGTTGATTTCAATGGTCTCTGATCGATACAGGGAACAGAGTTGACCCACCCACCCACACTCAAATACAGATTCAGATGTTATGCCTCATGACTACGAGCCTAATGATCAACCTTCCACTTCACAGGCCCAGACATTTGTTGTTGCTAGTGATGCCAATAGTCCTAGTGTACAAGTGTTACAGCCTGAGGAGGCAGCTGGCCTTGAATTTATCAGGAAGAAACGCAAGCCTAAGTGTTATGATGACTTCACCGACCCTACGAAAAGGCAAAGATCAGATAAACAGGCACTAGTTATGGACCCTTTGAGGAAGTGTGACCAGAAGCAAGAGAAGAGTTTCCATAAGTGGCTGATCAGGAAGATTGACAATAAGAGGGATCGATTTCTCCATACCGGGACGCACGGCATGACATGGTTCTTGCAGTTGCACACCATTCAGACTTGGCTTTGGGATTCGGTATGTAAATTAAAATTATGTTATATATTCAATCCTTAAACATATTGATGGTACTGACGAATTTACATGTTTTTTCAGCATATAGATGCCGCTCTGGACATGTTAAGGCATTGACGCCACTTTTATCATGCCACATTTTGGCAGGATGCTGCTATCATGAACACCACTGTAACGCCCTGGATAGCCAAGACCGTTACACTGTGTACTTATAAAGGTGCAGGACTTGCTAATCAAGTCATTATTTTAAATATGTGTCGCTAAACATGTAAGACCTAAGGTTAAAAAGTTTTTGGTCTCAAAAGACTCATTTCATATATTTAAACTGTAGTAAACATGGGATCCCATACAAAACAAAGTTAGAATAAGTTTACAGACTCCCAAAAGTACAAGTGTATCCACTAGCCATACTAAGGCAAAATAGACAATCTTCAGGTTCCGTGTCCTTGCCTAGACCTCAACCGTGGCGGCCGAGCACCTGGTAATGTACATTCTGCTCGCTGAGCTCTCCAGTCAGGGCTGATCTAACTTGCCCTTGCCTTTACCTGCACCACGTAGCACCCGTGAGCCAAGGCCCAGCAAGAAAACATCACAAATAACTCAAACAATGATAACAGACAAATAGTTCAATAAGCATGTATTCCCATCAGATAATCCTCAACAGATACTCAGGATATACAATCCAATTCAAGGTACATTCTACCACATATAATACTCATATCACATAGTACTCAGGGCCGACGACTTAGGCCGCACCCTCTGTTTAACCCACTGACTCTGGCCCGCTTAAACCGAGCTCAGTGCATAATAAGTTGTTCTCGGCTACCAGTGGCCAAGCCGCGCCCTGTGCGCTAGTGAAACCCTTGGCACCCTTAGGTCATTGGTTCACTAAATGGCTTGCATGGCATAATACCATCTTTTCAAGCATTTACATTAGGGAGCCCTTAATCCCGTCTCATATAATCAATCAGGTGCAGTTTTCTTACCTTTAGTCTGTGCGATTATCGAATTACGAGCAATGCCCCTCAAGCACGATCCGTTCCCGAGCCTAAGCTTTTATCACCTAGCCACAACCAAAGTATAGGGTTTCATAAATACTCAAATATAGGTTCCTAATTACAAAACTAACCCCTGGGATTCCAAATTCCACCAAGCAGGGTGGTGAAACCGAACCCGAGCACACTAGACCACCTTCCCATGCCTAAAACCCTCAAAAACTCATGTGTGCAACCAAGGGTTGTGGCCCCTGAAGCCTAGCTGCGGCCCTTCCCCAAAATAGATCCAACACCCATGCTGAACCACACGCGCGCGCGGCCCTTGCCTTGGGCGCCGCGGCGCTCCCCCTTGGCCGAGCCTCCTTGACTTCTTTGCATGCTAGGGCCGCAGCGCTCTAGAACAGAGCTGCGGCCCTCCCCTTCGAACCCAGAATTTACACCATTACTAAGTCTAAAACCTCACCTTAAACCATCCCAAAGCTTCCCAACTCCTAACCAATTAATTCCCAACTTCTTTAGCATGATCTAAACAACATAATTTCCAAGAAAACACAGCCTAACACACTCTAATCTCCTCCTTTCAATTTCTGAAACCCAAGTGCTATAAACACTCAAACCAGCCACTCAAACCCAATTTAAAACCTCTAAACCAGGAGTTGAGACTTACCTTTGCTGTTGAATCACCTCACCAAGCCATAGATAGACTAAGTTCCCAAGCTTCCTTCTTAATTCTGCCTTAAAACACCAAAACTATATTTGTTTCAACACTTAACCAAAACCCAGCTAGAACTCAGAATTCAACCACAGAAAAGAAGAATAGATACTTACCTTAATCCCTGTTTCAGTTCCTTGATTTTCCCTGAGCTAAACCTCCAAATCCTCACCACAAATTCCAGCTTGTTCCCCTTAGTTTTCTGTGTTTCCTTTCCCCTTGGTTTTCCTTGAGTGTGAGAGAAAACTGAGACAAGAGTGTTTAGTCGGTTTGTATTTTCTAAAGGCTTCCTTATGTCTATCTCACACATTAAGCTAATCCCGAGGCTCGGGGTGCCGGAACCGTCCCCGAGGCCAAAATGGTAAAATCCCCCAATATTCCCGCCTAGACATCCTAACCTCAAATATATCTCCATATATTTATTTTCATGACCCGATAGTCCCGATCACCACCCGCTATCTAAATATACCCCTGACTTATCCAAAGTCATATCTTAAGCCCCGTTGTGACTTTTCCCCGCTATCTGACCCTAGAATCGTCTTGAGTCGTGCTCAGCGAACCTGTCCGCATAATAATGTGGTTCTCACACATATATGACATATTTATTTCATATCACATTACCACATAATATCATCAACTATCATATAAACATTACTAAACATATAATTACTCATGTAAATCACAATTATTCCATTAATGCCCTCCTGGCGCACTAATCAAGGCCCTTAAGCCTTATTAGTGAATTTGGGTCGTTACAACTATCCTCTCCTAATGAGAATTTCGTCCTCGAAATTTACCTGAATAACTCGGGATACTGATCCCGCATCGCTGTCTCTAACTCCCAGGTCGCTTCTTCGACCTTGCAATTTCTCCATAGTACTTTTACTAACGAAATTGTCTTATTCCGCAGAACTTTATCCTTCCGATCCAAAATCTGAACTGGTCTCTCCTCATAGGACAAGTCTGTTTATAGTTCCAAGTCCTCATACCTCAACACATGTGTTGTATCAGAAACATACTTCCGCAACATAGAGACATGGAACACGTTATGAACTCCTGATAGAGACGGTGACAAGGCCAGTCTATAAGCCACCTGCCCGACCCTCTCTAGAATCTCAAAAGGTCCAACAAACCGAGGGCTCAGCTTGCCCTTCACTCCAAATCTCCTCACACCCCTCAACGGTGAAACTCGCAGAAACACGTGGTCCCCAACTCGGAACTCCACGTTCCTACGCTTAGGATCAGCGTAGCTCTTCTGCCTATTCTGCAAGGCAAGCATTCTAGCTCGAATCTTTTCAATGGCCTCATTAGTCTTCTGAACCATATCCGGCCCCAAATATCTTCTCTCACCCATCT
The DNA here is from genome assembly GCF_963169125.1 of Humulus lupulus. NCBI lineage: Eukaryota > Viridiplantae > Streptophyta > Magnoliopsida > Rosales > Cannabaceae > Humulus > Humulus lupulus. Next base: position 142,602,325 of record NC_084798.1, on the reverse strand, counting down.
CATCCCAGTGAATAGGCGACCTACACTTCCTTCCATATAACATTTCATAAGGAGCCACCCCAATCGTGGACTGGTAACTGTTGTTATATGAAAACTCAATCAATGGAAGATACTTACTCCACGAACCCTCAAAGTCAATCACACATGCCCTAAGCATGTTTTCCAATACCTGAATCATTCTCTCAGACTGTCCATCAGTCTGAGGATGAAAAGTTGTGCTAAACTTCAACTGAGTCCCCATGGCTCTCTGCAGAGCTCCCCAGAACTTAGAGGTAAAGATAGGGTCTCGATCAGATACAATAGACTTTGGAACCCCATGGAGACGAACTATCTCCCTCACATACAGCTCTGCATACTGTTCCACGGTATAAGTTGACCTCACTAGTAGAAAATGAGCTGACTTGGTGTACCTGTCCACTATCACCCACACCGAGTCATGAAGTCCAACTGTCCTGGGTAATCCTCCCACGAAATCCATCGTAATATCCTCCCACTTCCACTCTAGGATACCCAAAGGCTGCAGCAATCCCGCTGGTCGCTGATGCTCATCCTTAACCTGCTGACAGGTTAAACATCTAGATACATACTCGACTACATCCTTCTTCATCCCAGGCCACCAGTATAATGTTCGTAGATCTTGGTACATCTTTGTGGTACCCGGATGAAGTGAGTATGGCATAGTGTGGGACTCATCCAATATCTCACGCCTAACCCCCTCATCTACCGGAACACATATCCGTCCCTGATATCAGAGTAAACCTGTCTCTGAAACTAAATAATCCTTAGCTGTCCCCGCTAAGGCATGCTTCCTACTGTCCTCCAACTGCACATCTGTCAATTGACCCTCCTTGACCCGCTCTAGCAAGGTCGACTGCAAAGTGATATTAGACTGGCCCACCACCAGTTCTATCTTTGCCCTGACCATCTCATCAGCCAATTCTCTCGAGATCTGATAGAACTATACAACTGTCCTGGGCCCCTCCGGCTCAATGCATCTGCCACCACGTTGGCTTTCCCAGGGTGGTAAAGGATATCACAATCATAATCCTTAACCAACTCCAACCAATGTCTCTGTCTCATATTCAGATCCTTCTGAGTGAAGAAATACTTCAGACTCTTATGGTCGGTGTATATCTCACACTTCTCTCCATACAGATAATGACGCCACACCTTCAGTGCAAATACCACTGCCGCTAACTCAAAATCATGAGTCGGGTACCTCTGCTCATACTCCTTCAGCTGTCGAGATGCATAGGCTATAACTTTCTCATTCTGCATCAGCACACAGCCTAAACCCAACCTCGATGCATCACAGTAAACCACGAACTTCCCTTCCTCCGAAGGAAGACTCAACACAGGCGCAGAGATAAGCCGTCGCTTCAACTCCTGAAAGTTGTTCTCACACTTCTCTGACCAGACGAACTTCTGATTCTTTCTTGTCAACTCTGTCATCGGCGAAGAAATCTTCGAGAACCCCTCTACAAACTGCCTGTAGTAACCAGCCAACCCAAGGAAACTCCGCACCTCCGAGGCATTCCTCGGCCTCGGCCAATCTCTAACTGCTTCTACCTTGGACGGGTCCACCTTAATCCCTTCTGCCCCAACTATATGCCCAAGAAAGGTCACCTCTAGTAGCCAGAACTCACACTTCTTAAACTTGGCGTACAACTGATGCTCCCTTAACCTCTGTAAAACTTGTCGGAGATGCTGCTCATGTTCTGCCTCTGAACTGGAGTATACCAAGATGTCATCGATGAAGACAATAACGAACTGGTCCAAAAAGTCCTTGAACACCCAGTTCATCAGATCCATAAAAGCTGCTGGGGCATTGGTCAGACCAAAAGACATGACCAAGAACTCATAATGCCCATAACGCGTCCGAAAAGCGGTCTTTGGTATGTCCTCATCCTCAGCTGGTGATAACCAGATCGAAGATCAATCTTTGAGAACACCGTCTTTCCTTGCAATTGATCGAACAAGTCATCAATCCTTGGTAGAGGGTACTTATTCTTAATAGTTAACTTGTTCAATTCTCTGTAATCGATGCACATCCTCAGAGTCCCGTCCTTCTTCTTAACAAACAGTACCGGTGCGCCCCATGGAGAGTAGCTAGGCCTGATAAACCCTAAATCCCAAAGTTCTTGCAACTGTATCTTCAATTCTTTCAATTCCGCTGGTGCCATCCTGTATGGTGTCCTAGATACTAGTTCTGTCCCCGGTGCCAACTCAATCTCAAACTGTATCTCCCTACGCGGCGGCAACCCTGGAAAATCCTCAGGGAAGACATCCAAAAACTCGCATACCAATCTGGTCTCACCCGGCCCTGCCGGCATAACTCTGGTGGTATCCACCACACTAGCCAGAAAGCCTATGCATTCCCCCTGCAGCAAGTCCCTGGCTCTCAATGCTGAAATCATAGGTATACGGGGTCCAGACACTGCACCCACAAAGACAAATAGGTCCTCGCCCTCAGGCTCAAAAGTAACCATCTTCTTCCTACAATCAATCGTAGCCCCATACCTAGCCAGCCAATCCATTCCTAGAATCATGTTAAAGTCTCCCAAATCTAATTCAATCAAATCCACCGAAAGTTCCCTACCATCAACCATCACTGGCAGTGCCCTAATCCACCTCCTAGAGACTACCAGCTCCCTGTAGGCAACAAAGTCCCAAACCCCGCAGTCCGATACTCACTAGGTCTACACAGTCTATCAATCACCCTACTAGAAACAAAAGAATGCGTAGCACTAGAATCAATCAATACTGTAAAAGGAAAGCCAGCACTAGAAAGCTGACCTGTCACTACTGAGGGACTAGCCTCAGCCTCCGCCTGAGTCAAGGTGAATACTCGAGCTGGAGTCAGGCTATCCACTTTTTCTACTTCACCGTTGGGCAGTCTTTCCTGAGATGCCTCATTGCCCCACACGCAAAACATGCCTTGGCCCGACACTCGCCCAGATGGCATCTTCTACACCTCGGACACTCTGGATAGGTCCGCCATGCCTCACCGCCACCCTGACGGCCACCCTGACCACCCCGACCTCTCATATCAGGACTAGGAGCAGCCGAAGTGTCAGGAGTCTTCCTCTTGAAGTCACTAGGGCCTCCGCCCCTACCTGCCCCTGAATAAGGAGGCACCGCCCTACGGCCCTCACGCCTTACCGCGCTCTCCTTCCATATCTTGTTCTCCGCTTCCTCTGCGGTAAGAGCCCTCTCAACGGCCTAGGCATAAGTTATTCCTCCAGGTACCGTTGTGATACTAACAAACCGGGCTATCATAGCGTTAAGCCCCCTGATAAAATGATCTTGCCTAGCAGCATCAGTAGGTACAAGATCTGGTGCAAACTTCTCAAGCCTATCAAATTTCAGGGCATACTCTGTAACAGTCATACTGCCCTATACCAAACTCACAAACTCATTGACTTTTGCTACCTTGACAGCAACATTGTAGTACTTCTGACCAAACAAATCCTTGAAACCTTCCCAAGTCAAAGTGGCAACATCTCTGGTCTGCGATGCCACTTCCCACCAAATGCGGGCATCCTCCCTCAACATATAAGTGGCACAGGCCACTCTATCCTGTCCCTTAATTCTCATGAAATCCAGAATTACTGTAATCATAGTTAGCCACTGCTCGGCTTTCAGCGGATCCGGTCCTCCCTCAAAGACTGGGGGTTGCTGCTTCCTGAACCGCTCATATAACGGTTCCCACTTGTTAACAACCTCCCCAGGCTGCACAGCTGGTACCACTGCAGGTGGTAAAGAAGGGGCAGCACTCCCTGATGGAGCCTGCTGTTGCAAAATACGAATTAGCTCGTCTTGACTCTATAATCGAGCCTGCATCTCAGCCATTAACTGCTGCCAGTTCTCAGGCATTGGCGGAGGTGTCTGGCCCTGGTCATTGCCCCTGGTCCCGGACCCAGTGCCGGCTAGTCGTGAAGATTTACTTTGACGCATAGCTATCCAAGTCAATCTGCAAATAATGACTCGGCGGTCAGACCACAATGACAGGGTAAAAGCTTCTCCAAAACTCAACAATAGAACATAATCAATCACAGGTAACCAACACATATAAGCATCCATGCACCATAAACAATTAATCATCCATATACTCATTTACATGCACGACAATGTTATTAAACATGCCTCAATATTTTCACACAGCAGTCAAGGGCCAGGCCCTATCAGTATCTTATGCTTCCTAACAATTCAATGAATATCAACATACATAGCTCGTCTCAGGCACATAAGCACACAAGTACACATATACACATTACCAAACCCTAACTTGAGCTTGTCTCCAGCAGCGAATGTACATATCCAAGCTGTCTTCAGGAACCCTTAAACCTAGGACGCTCTGATACCAAGTTGTAACGCCCTGGATAGCCAAGACCGTTACACTGTGTACTTATAAGGTGCAGGACTTGCTAATCAAGTCATTATTTTAAATATGTGTCGCTAAACATGTAAGACCTAAGGTTAAAAAGGTTTTGGTCTCAAAAGACTCATTTCATATATTTAAACTGTAGTAAACATGGGATCCCATACAAAAAAAAGTTAGAATAAGTTTACAGACTCCCAAAAGTACAAGTGTATCCACTAGCCATACTAAGGCAAAACAGACAATCTTCACGTTCCATGTCCTTGCCTAGACCTCAACCGTGGCGACCGAGCACCTGGCTATGTACATTCTGCTCGCTGAGCTCTCCAGTCAGGGCTGATCTAACTTGCCCTTGCCTTTACTTGCACCACGTAGCACCCGTGAGCCAAGGCCCAGCAAGAAAACATCACAAATAACTCAAACAATGATAACAGACAAATAGTTCAATAAGCATGTATTCCCATCAGATAATCCTCAACAGATACTCAGGATATACAATCCAATTCAAGGTACATTCTACCACATATAATACTCATATCACATAGTACTCAGGGCCGACGACTTAGGCCGCACCCTCTGTTTAACCCACTGACTCCGGCCCGCTTAAACCAAGCTCAGTGCATAATAAGTTATTCTCAGCTACCACTGGCCGAGCCGCGCCCTGTGCGCTAGTGAAACCCTTGGCACCCTTAGGCCGTTGGTTCACTAAATGGATTGCATGGCATAATACCATCTTTTCAAGAATTTACATTAGGGAGCCCTTAGTCCCGTCTCATATAATCAATCAGGTGTAGTTTTCTTACCTTTAGTCTGTGCGATTATCGAATTACGAGCAATGCCCCTCAAGCACGATCTATTCCCGAGCCTAAGCTTTTATCACCTAGCCACAACCAAAGTATAGGGTTTCATAAATACTCAAATATAGGTTCCCAATTACAAAACTAACCCCTGGGATTCCAAATTCCACCAAGCAGGGTGGTGAAACCGAACCCGAGCACACTAGACCACCTTCCAATGCCTAAAACCCTCAAAAACTCATGTGTGCAACCAAGGGCTGTGGCCCCTGAAGCCTAGCTGCGGCCCTTCCCCAAAATAGAGCCAACACCCATGCTGAACCACACGCGCGCGTGGCCCTTGCCTTGGGCGCCGCGGCGCTCCCCCTTGGCCGAGCCTCCTTGACTTCTTTGCATGCTAGGGCCGCAGCGCTCTAGAACATAGCCGCGGCCCTCCCCTTCGAACCCAGAATTTACACCATTACTAAGTCTAAAACCTCACCTTAAACCATCCCAAAGCTTCCCAACTCCTAACCAATTAATTCCCAACTTCTTTAGCATGATCTAAACAACATAATTTCCAAGAAAACACAGCCTAACACACTCTAATCTCCTCCTTTCAATTTCTGAAACCCAAGTGCTATAAACACTCAAACTAGCCACTCAAACCCAATTTAAGACCTCTAAACCAGGAGTTGAGACTTACCGTTGCTGTTGAATCACCTCACCAAGCCATAGATAGACTAAGTTCCCAAGCTTCCTTCTTAATTCTGCCTTAAAACACCAAAACTATATTTGTTTCAACACTTAACCAAAACACAGCTAGAACTCAGAATTCAACCACAGAAAAGAAGATTAGATACTTACCTTAATCCCTGTTTCAGTTCCTTGATTTTCCCTGAGCTAAACCTCCAAATCCTCACCACAAATTCCAGAAATTCTAGCTTGTTCCCCTTAGTTTTCTGTGTTTCCTTTCCCCTTAGTTTTCCTTGAGCGTGAGAGAAAATTGAGACAAGAGTGTTTAGTCGATTTGTATTTTCTAAAGGCTTCCTTATGTCTATCTCACACATTAAGCTAATCCCGAGGCTCGGGGTGCCGGAACCGTCCCCGAGGCCAAAATGGTAAAATCCCCCAATATTCCCGCCTAGACATCCTAACCTCAAATATATCTCCATATATTTATTTTCATGACCCGATAGTCCAGATCACCACCCGCTATCTAAATATACCCCCGACTTATCCAAAGTCATATCTTAAGCCCCGTTGTGACTTTTCCCCGCTATCTGACCCTAGAATCGTCTTGAGTCGTGCTCAGCAAACCTGTCCGCATAATAATGTGGTTCTCACACATATATCACATATTAATTTCATATCACATTACCACATAATATCATCAACTATCATATAAACATTACTAAACATATAATTACTCATGTAAATCACAATTATTCCATTAATGCCCTCCTGGCGCACTAATCAAGGCCCTTAAGCCTTATTAGTGAATTTGGGTCGTTACAACCACCTTCCCTTAGGTCTGCCTAGGTCGTCAGAATCATTTCAAGGAGACCAGTGAGAAGTATACACGAGATGAGGACTTGCTTAAATTGTTGAAGGGCGACCCAGATCAATACATCGTATCCTTGGCAGCTATTGATGAAGTATATTTTGTCTTGCACATCCCACAAGCACAGCATTGGGTTGCCATTGAAGTGCCTGATAAGGTCATTTTTGTATTAATATTTGATAAGTTTTTCTTTGCTTAGATGGTGTTATGATAGCATTTTTTTAGTAGATTTAACTTAGTTTCGTGAGTCTACAACATATTATCTACATTACATTTTATGATGATAAATCTGACATTTTGATGGCAAGTATAGTTTATGAATCATAGGTTGAAAAAGACTCATTGAGATGAGGTTAAAATAAATTTTAGGGAGCATTTCAGGCTTTCGGGATTAAAGTGTTGAAGTAGCGGCAGCGTACAAGCTTTCTAAGTTCGAGAATTGAAGAAATTGAAGATAGGCCATGGCCCATAAAATTCAGGCTGCGACATTTCAATTGGAATTGACGTTTTAGATTGCATGTTCTAGTCGAGCCGCTGCCCAGATTTTTCAGGTCGTTGCTTGTTGTGTAGAAAAGTGAAGTTGGGTGGCTACCTAGATTTTTCAGGTTGCGGCCTGCGTGACCAATTTTGCCAATATTCCATTTTAGGTCGCAAGATGCAGAAATTCAGGTCCTGCGATGCTGTTTTCAGATTTTTAATTACATTTTAAATATAATTTAAAGAGGACTATAAAATATTATTATGGTTAATTGGAGATAAATTTTTTATTACGGTTTTTAAGAGAAAAAGACTCAGAAATGGCTAGAGAGAAGACTACAACACTACAACATTATTGTTCATCAATCTAGTTTCTTTTCTTCCCTTAATCTCTTTAATTATAATTATGTTTGTGATTATGATTGCTATAATGGAGTAGGTTCTTTTTTAGGTTAAGGGTTAATTCAAAACCCAAGACATGAATTCTTGATTGTTGATAATGAGTATTATTCTTTAGTTTCTCTCAATATTAAATTGTTTCTATTTTTCCAATTGAATGTTATGAAGTTTATGATTTCTTGTTAGGTGGCCAACTAATTAAGATTTTACATTATTCAATTGTCATTTAGAATTGCTACTCACCTAATAGTTTAGGATTCTAAGTGCATGTGATCAATTGCAATTAATAGTAATGTCAAAAGAATTGTTGATTGTGATGAAAAAAAGAACCTAGGTTAAATGAATTATATGCTTCATTAATTTATTGCCTAGATTAGCGTGTCTCCATAGGACTTAATATTTTACCTAAGTTAAATAGATTGTATGCTTCATAGATTTATTACTTGGCTAAAAGAGTTAATTATTGAGCGCTTCGCCTTGATTACTTGTAATAGGGAGACTGAGATAATTGTCTGCTTCAGCGTTATCTGTGGGGTTAATAGTTTAATTGAGAAATTGGAATAATATTTATTATTAGTGATTGGGAATGATTGTTGAGGGTAAATATTAATATTTAACTGTTTCTTAATATCGTAATATCAATCTTTATTTTCTTTCTAGTTTATGTTATTTAATTTTGATTTCGAAATCTAAAGCCCCCTTTTTAATTCTTAGTGTTAATTATTGAATAATAAAGTGAACAATAGTCCTCATGGGTTCGACCTGTGCTTGCTATTATACTAAAATAATTAGAAGTATTAAAAAAATTGTTAAATTTGATGTGGTATACGACACGCATCAAATTTTTGGCGTCGTTGCCAGGGACTATTGTGTATATGTTTGGCGACAATGCTCAAGAAAGACTACAAGCCATAAAGCAATATCTTGAGACATCCTCGTCCTACTCTTCAAGGACTATCACTGACAATCCACTCTTTCAACCTTAAAAGAAAAACAATCCAGTACAAATACCATTACCATCTGACGATGATTCTGAATCTGAAATATCAGTTAAGTCTCAGATGGCTCAGGAAAGGATGCTGAAAGAGTTGGCAGTGCCAAATCTAGATCATCAACCTATGTGTATTCAATATCCAGTGTTGGACGTTAAATTTGAACTCAAGTCGGGCCTCATACATTTATTACCACCTTTCCATGGGCTACCAGGAGAGGACCCAAACAAGCATCTGACAAAGTTTCACATAGTCTGCTCTAGTATGAAACCAGCGTTAGTAACTGAAGAGCAGATTAAATTAAGAGAATTTCCATTTTCTTTGAAGGATGGTGAAAAGGAATGGATATATTACCTTCCTCTAGGAACTGTTAATACCTATAATGAAATGAAGACAATGTTCTTGGAGTGTTACTTCCCAACATCTAAGGTTGGTAGTATAAGGAAGGAAATCTGTGGCATTCGCCAACAAACTGGGAAGTCATTATATGAGTATTGGGAGAGATTCAAGCGGTTGTGTGCCAGTTTCCCTCATCATCAGATAAGTGAACAACTCCTAATCCAGTACTTTTATGAAGAATTACAGCCATTGGATAAGAGTATGATCAATGCAACCAGTGGGCGAGGGAGGGGTCACTAGTTGATAAGACTGATGATGTAGCCAGGAGCTTGATTTCTAATATGGCTGCCAACTCACAACAGTTTGGCATTCGCCAACATCCTAATCCACCACCCAAATCAGTTAATGAAGTGAGCACTTCTAATGCTAATCAGCTTGGTCAACAATTAGCTCAATTAATTGCAGTGGTACAACAACTTGCTTTAGGCCAACAGGTGTGGCCATGTGTAATACGTCAGGTTATGGGGCACGCTACTGATACTTGCCCTACTCTATTTGAGGGAGAGACTGAGGGTGTTAATGTTGTAGGTAATTTCCCAAGTCAATTACGTCAGATGTACTATGAACCTTTTTCACAAACTTATAATCTTGGCTGGCATGATCATCCAAATTTTTGTTATGCGAATCACCAACAAGTTGTTCCATGGTCTACACCTGTGAGACCACCTAGTTTTTCTCTTCAACAACGATCTCAACAGAACTATGCACCTAGACCATCACAAGCACCAAAAGCTGCTCAACCACCAAGTGCAAAACCCTCTACTGAAGATTTAATCGATGCAATTGCTACAAATATGCTTCAGTTTCAACAAACTACCCAAGTGTCCATCAAAAGTTTGGTGAATCAGGTGGTTCAACTAGCGGCATCATATAACAGGTTGGAAGCTCATCTTTCTAATAAATTGCCTTCACAACCTGAGAGGAATCCCAAGGAGAATGTAAGTGCGATAACACTACAAAGTGGTATACAAAATGAGCCACCCACACAACCGTCATCACCAGCTCCAGTGCAAAAGCAAGTAGTAGACATCTCCATCCATGATGAACCATAAATGCAGAAAAAGTCACATAAATCAACTATGTCAACCTATGTCCCTCGTCCGCCTTTTCCAAGCAGGTTGAAAAAGTTTAAGAAAGAGGAAGCGGACAAGGAAATTCTTGAGACTTTTTGCAAAGTTGAGGTAAACATTCAATTACTTGATGCTACTAAACAAGTGCCACGTTATGCTAAATTTTTGAAGGAGTTGTGCATGAATAAGAAGAAAATTGAAGGGTGATGAAAAGATAAGTGTGGGGGAGAACGTCTCTGTTGTTCTCCAAAAGAAGCTGCCACCAAAATGCAAGGATCCTAGAACCCTTACAATTCTTTTTATGATTGGGAATAAAAGGATTGAGCGGTGTATGATATATTTGGGAGTATTGATTAGTGTCATGTCATATTCATCACATGCTTCTTTAAATCTTGGGCCACTAAAGGAGACAGGAGTTATTGTTCAGTTGGCCAATCGCACTAATGCTTATCCTTTAGGGGTAGTTGAAGATGTGCTGGTAAAGGTTGATGGACTTGTCTTTCCAGCAGATTTCTATATACTTGAAATGGGGGATGCATAAATACCCAATCCGACATCGGTTTTATTTGGGAGGTCATTCTTGATGACAACAACTACAAAGTTGGATGTTATAGCAGAAACATTTTCAATGGAATTTGATGGTGAAGTTATCAAATTCAATGTGTTTGATTCTCCTGGTAAGATAAAGGGGGAGGAGACTTCATTGAAATACCCAACATAAAGATCTTGGAGAGTAGCATTCAGTCGAGCTAACGACGTTAAAAAAAGCATACTTGAGGGAGCTTTCTTTTCCTTGTGTTTCATTTTATTTTCATTATGGACAATGTACTATTTAAGTGTGGGGGAAGGGAACAATTTCATTTTGTCTATTGTTGGGTTTATTTTTTATGTTTTTGTTTTTTTTAGTCAGATTTTTTATTTGTTTGTGTGTTTTCTTGTGTTGGTCTTGCTGAATGTAGTGGCCAATGATGAGAACTATGGATTGTACTGAATGTGATGCTAGATAATGATGAATTTTGTATGATTTGTGTGCTTAACCCATGTGTGATTGCTACTTAAGCTTGAGCTTGTATTTTAGAATTTAAGTACACAATTGATTTTACTTCTTATTTGTATTGGAAACAATTTTTGCATGTCGGAAATTCAAAGTCCCTATCATTCTAGAAAGCACTGATTAATTATTTGAGGCAAAATCATGAGTACACATAGTTAGGGAGATGATTAAGGCAATTTCTTTGGATCATTTGAGCCTTTCTAGCCTACCCTTGATTTGTTATTCCATAGTTTTCCATTTTTGAGCCTTAATGACTATTCTTTTCTTCTATGAACCTGGAATCTAGACCTTTGCATCTTTGAAAATTTTAATCCTTTCTTGCAACACATTGCACCATAGTCATAAGTGAATATTATTTTGTGGGATGGATAATATAAAGAAGGGAGGAAAATTATGTAATGGTTCTTTTGTTTAGGTTGTGCTCTGAATGTAAAGGATCTCATATTTCCCTATGAAATGTGAATTGAAAAAAGAAATAAAAAAAAGGGTTTGCAATGAAAATTTTCAAAAATATATATATATTGTAAAAGAATAAGTGTGGGGGAAATAGTGAGATCAATGTAAAAAGAAGAAGATAAAAGATTGTTTATTCTAGATTTGTATGGGAAGTTTGAGGGAAGATCTAAAGATTAGAAAAAAAAAATGTATGATATGGTGTGAATTGAGCCTAAATATAACTTTTTCATCTACCTCTAACCTTAGCCTTACATTACAAGCTTATAAAGACATGTTGATTCTTGGTTATGTGTATTTATATTAGTGGAGAATAATTGGTTAATGTTTATGAAGTGAATGTTCTTTCATGAGAAGTATTTTCTATACAAGGGACGCATATCTATATATATATATAAATTAATGACATGCAGAGATTGATTTTGATACATCTAAGTGGGTAAGATTGATTGTTAATGAGGCTATAAAGATTGAATTTAAGTAGTGATTCACTCAGGGGTTAAAATTCTAATGAATATAAAATTTGAATTTATTCTAGCATTATATATTTGTGTGATTCTCAAAGACATTCAAGCTTTTGACAAGACCTTTGTCTAGTGAGTTTATATTATTTTGTATTATTTTTATTTTTGTTATTTTAGTGTTTTGCTAAGGGACTAGCAAAATTCAAGTGTGAGGGAATTTGATAACGTCATTTTTGTATTAATATTTGATAACTTTTTCTTTGCTTGAATGGTGTAATGATAGCATTTTTTTTAGTAGTTTTAACTTAGTTTTGTGAGTCTACAACATATTTTCTACAGTGCATTTATGATGATAAATCTGACATTTTGATGGCAAGTGTAGTTTATGAATCATAGGTTGAAAAAGACTAGTTGAGATGAGGTTAAAATGAAATTTTAGGAGCATTTCTGGCTTTCGGGATTAAAGTGTTAAAGTGGCGGCAGCGTACAAGCTTTCTAAGTTCGAGAATTGATGAAATTGAAGATAGGTCGCGGCCCATAAAATTCAGGCTGCGACACTTTAAATAATTGTCTACTTTAGCGTTATCTGTGGGATTAATAGTTTAATTGAGAAATTGGAATAATATTTATTATTAGTGATTGGGAATGATTGTTGAGGGTGGAGATTAACCTTTAACTGTTTCTTAATATCGTAATATCAATCTTTATTTGCTTTCGAATTTATGTTATTTAATTTTGAGTTCAAAATCTAAATCCCCATTTTTAATTCTTAGTGCTAATTATTGAATAATAAAGTGAATGATAGTCCTCGTGGGTTCGACCTGTGATTTCTATTATAATAAAATAGTTGGAAGTATTGAAAGAAAAATAATTGTTAAATTTATTGTGGTATACAACACGCATCAATGTTCATTCTATTGTGGTGCATTAACATATATGATTCCAACCATACCGTTCTTAGTCAGTCTCTGTTGGAAAAAGTCATTAAGCCTTGGTGCTTATTGATGCCTTCGTTGGTTTACATGTCTGACTTGTTTGGCGACCATGAAGAGCTCCAGTTGCAACCTGACCAGAAACCAAAGCCATTCCCGTAATGTCGTCTTGGCCCTAAGGAGGTGCCTCAGATTAGGACAAGGTATTCCCCTATGGTTTTTTAAATATGTTTATTGAATTTAATTATAAAAAAAATATTTATAATTGACACAAATTCAATTATATGTAGTGGGGATTGTGGTATGTTTTCCATCAAACATATCCAGCATTTGATTCCCAGGCTACCACTCGATATTGTTACCGATGCGAACATGCAGCTTTTCAGAACCAAATGGTGTGTGGATCTATTCTTTCACACATTGGCACCGTGATGATATTTTTTTATATATGATTCAATGGGTGAACATTAATTTTTTGTACACACTCGAAAAAAATATCACTAATTTTTCTACCTTGATCTGCCTCAATAGAACTCAATTAGGCTCGACCCAAAATTTTCACTAGTATTAAAAATACAACTAAAATCACATAAATCTATATGCCTCGACAAAAATCGATAGGTCAAACAAACTGCCTCGATAGGCCTCAAAAACACCATCTAAGGACCCTCAAAATGTTAAAATAAATCTGCCTCGATAGGCCTCGACGAAGCTCAACAGGCCTTGATGGGCCTCGATGCTACCTCAATGGGCCTCGATGGGGCCAAATCAAGCTATGAACATAGTAGCCTCGATGGGCCTCAAGGCTACCTTGACGGGCCTCGAAGGGACCAAATCAAGCTACGAACATAGCGGCCTCGATGGGCCTCGATGCTACCTCGACGGGCATCGATGGGGCCAAATCAAGCTATGTACATAGCAGCCTCGATGGGCCTCGATGCTACCTCGATAGACTTTGATAGACATCATCAAGTTATGAACATAGCGACCCCAATGGGCCTCGATGATACCTCGAAAGACCTCGATAGACATTGAGGCCCCATCGAGGCCTGTCAAGGCAGACAAGGAAAAAATTGCTAAGTTTTTTTTCATTTAGATCAAAACCAACAAAATAAAAACAGAAGAACCTAAATGAAATAACAACAATATCCCAGTGACATCAATTCATACACTAGAAGTTTTCATAACTCGATAATGTGATGATAGACAAGTAATTAAGGAGTCAACAACACATTGATATGACAATGTTTAAGGCCAAACATTACATGAATTCCTATTGTGCCCACTACCACCACATCCGCTACACTTACGTGGCTGGACGACCTTTTCCCCGCTAAAAGAATAGCGGTTGTTCTTCGGCCTACACAATTTCTTCTTCTTCGGCCTTCCAAGGATTTTTTTCAACAGGGATGCCAACAACCATATCTCTGATGTGATCAAGGATCACCCATTCATCATCATTACCAACAGGGTAAATAGTTTCCTTATAAGTGTACCTCCATGACTCGATTCTGTAATAAGGGGAAAACAATGAGTAAATGCTTACGCTCCTTTTTCTGGCTGCAGTAAATGCATGGATACACGGTATCCCAATGGTTCGGAACATGCAACAGGAGCATGATTTTGTGGCCAAGTTCACCTCACCATCAACCACAAGAAATTCATGATGACCAAGGACTTGGACATCAAGGAAATCTGCTTTCAGACCCATTTGCTTCAAATCTGCCTCCATCAAGGGTGCAAACACACTTGTTGCTTTTGCTGCTTTTTCACGTCTATCGGCAAACCACGTCTGTAGAGTGAATCGTATGAATTCAAGATAAGTGGCAACTGGAAAGCTCCTTGCCTCCTTGGTTTTATTGTTAAAGCTTTCTGCGTAGTTTCCTATCATGATATTGTATCGAAATAAGCGCAAGTCCACCTTATAGAACCAATTCCCTCAAGATATTGAGCAATGGGAGGATCAATTGCCTTAATATTTTCAAAGAACTTGTGAAATTATGTCTTTTGATACGCGTACGATGCACACCCCATGATGTCTTGACAGTGGTCATTTTTTGAATTTTCCAATGATGGGAGCACTCCAAGTTCTACGAACTTCACCTAAGTCCAAAGGAGAACTCCATATATTGCTATCTTCAGTTCTACCTGGACCTAGACGACTATTGCTGGTCCCAAGTGTTTGCCGATCTTCTCTTCTGCGCTCCTCAATTACCATAACATCTGAACTTTGTGTTGGCAAATCTGTTGTAATATATGGCCTATCAACTACTGTTGCATCAGCAACTGGATCGTTGTTGACATAAGGATCGTAGCCATAGGGCTCGTACTCCGCTTTGTCAGGAACATGTGGCGGACCTCTAACAGGGATATCATCATGGACAATAACGTTTGGATTTGTCACTGGAACAAATGTCCTGACCTCACTTTGAGTTCCCCTAAAACCATGACATGGGGGAGAAATGTTCTTTTCAAATTGAACTTCTTTATTAATGTTGGGAGAGCCCGAAGCATTCCCTAAACAATCCTTCTTAACCAATGTTATGCATAGAGGAATCATCTTCTCAACAGATTTCGATGCTAAGTCCATGAATGCACGAACATGCCCATCATTTTTCACAATGGTAGGTTTGAAGGGTTGTGAGAGGCATGTGTATGGACCTCAAGTTTCAAGTCGTACACACATTTATCCACTTCAAGCTCATCATACAAAACTCCAACCAATTGCTCGTACGTCACACTCTTCTCCAAAGGGAGAACTTGATTTTCAGTATCCCAAAAAATCCAATCCTTATATTCCAGTTCCGAAACACCATTGTATGAAACAAATATAGAAACAGTTGAATCTGTATTGACAAAAAAACAAAAATAAAGGTAAAAAATTTAATAACCTAAAAAAATTACAAAATATCAAGTTCCATCGATTTTAATAGAGTTCTGTCAAGGTCAACATGTCGAGGTCCATTGAGGAAAATCGTGTCTCATCGAGGTGGCCATGAATTGAATCAAATCAAGGTCCATCGAGGACCGTCGAGTCTGATCGAGGTGTCCAATTATGAGAAATTTCGTCTACATATCAAGGTTCATCAAGGTTAATCGAGGTGGTCATCTATAGGACACTTCGGGTCCCTATCGAGGTCCGTTGAGGACAATCAAGGCTAATCGAGGTGGCCATGTATGGGAAATTTTGTCTGCATATCGAGGTCCATCGAGGTTAATCGATGTGGTCATCTATAGGACACTTCGGGTCCCTATCGAGGTCCATCGAGGACAATCGAGGTGGTTCATTCCTAACCTACATTAAGGCATGCCGAGGTACATCAAGGACCATCGAGGCATTTCGAGTTTCATCGAAACTTATCGAGGCAGACAAAGAACCCAGAAAAAAATCGAGAAAAATTCAGTTCTAATCCGACCGTGAAATAGTAAAATAAATCCAAAATGCAGATACAGATACAGATCTGTTCGAAATAGTTAAAGCAATGTAAATAAACAAGTTTAATTACTACATTTACAGAAAATAAACTTACCCATAGTTTTTTTGCCTCTAGATCCGAAACCCAGTGTTATTTTGCCTATATAGGATTCAAACTTCCCCCAAACACAACATCAAAAGCTTGACCGGATCGATTCAATCTTGGTGGCCGCCTTGTTTTTTCTCATTTAGATCTTTGGAATTAGAAGAACGGGGAACTTGGGTAAGGGTGAGCTTGGACGTGAAAGAGATAAGGGGAACTTGGGTGACTTTCATATGTTAGGGGCATTTTAGGAAACAATTAGAATACTAGCATAAAATGGTTATGTTCACATTGGCTAGAATAATTTTGTTATAGGACCCCATTTAATGCATCATTTCTCAAATTTCCTTTAAATTAAATGTTTCTTTCCATTTAATTTAAGTGGTCACACTCCTATGCTTATAACTCATTGAATTAAATTATCCAAAATTCTATTTTTAGGATAAATAAGCATTTTTCACAAAAATACATTTTTAAAGATTTTTCACACAAAAATCACATTTTTTAGACCTTAAAATAAACAATTCAATAATTTTATGTCCGCTATTATTTTTCCATAATTATGCATTTCCAATAATATTTTATATGAGAATTTACCCTATTTGGGTTTCAATTTCGGTCAAAGATCGAAATTCTCGATTTGTCTCAAAATCACACGTATCACACATTGGCTAAAGTTGACAACATGAAACTTGCTTCTAAAGCATATATTATTAATCAAAATAATATTTCATACATATTTCACCACCCCATCATAGATACTATTAGGTGCCCAAAATGCGGGGTGTTACACTAAAGGGAACGTATGTCATCTATTTTGGGTTGAAAAACTATAAATATTTGTCTCTTTCATTTATTAACGCATTTATTTCTCTTTCTTTTGTTCACTATTCACATAAGATATTCCACTTTTGATTTTAAACACAAAACAATTCTTCATTTATTATTCTGTGCAAGTTGACGAAAAAAACAAGTCAACAATATATCATCTACACTTATAAAATAAATTAAAATATAATATAATGTATATAAAGATCCTAAATACTACCAGGACATATTATATCTATATTTAGAATAATTGATTTTATAAGTTTAGATTAAGCATTTAATTTTTAGCATACAAATTATAATTTAAAATGTATATTAATTATTTATAATGTATATTGTATGACATGTATTTATATTTAAAAGATATACTAGTATTTGTATACATTTTTTAATTTATCTTATAAAATTATATTTTTAATATCTTAAAAAATATAATACATTTGGAAAATTACATTTGGATAACAAAATATGATAAGATATACAATAATCATACTATTATTTCTAATTACACTTTTAAACTTATATCATACCACAATTACATAAATATTAGAGTATACAGTTTTATTTGGATTGTGTTTAATTATGGTAAGTTAATGATGATTTTAATTTTTTCCATAATTATAATATTTTTAAAAAAAAAAGTAATTGAAAAGTTAAGTTGACAAGACTTACATTGATATTCGGTATACACATTAAACAACCTATTTCAAAAAAACTTTCAGACTTCTCTCATTCATTTAAAAAACAACAACTCATTTCTATTGAAATAAAACATTTATTTTATTTTTTTGTCCATTTGGATTGGTTTTTTATATGGTTTAAATTCAGATTTTTTTTAAATATACTTTTATGTATATTTATTTATAAGCTTTCTATTGAGTATGCATAAATTAATTTATTTGAATATGTATAAATTATCATCAAAATATATGAAGATTAGTATAAGCACGTTGAACCCCAACGAAATACATTAAAAACTAATTAGTTTTACTTTAGTGATTATTTAATTCTAATGATTTAAAATATGGAGAATAAGTTTATTTCTTATGCACAATTTAATAATATAAACCAAATCATTTACTTTCTCACATTGTTTAAATTTTGTTATATATATTGTTTTGGTTAAATCATCATGCTTATTTTAATTGTAAATAAAAGAAAATATACAAACAAGTTTAATTTAGGCATCAAATTTAACCAAATAGTTTATTTTATGTTGTTATTTGTGCATCAAACTAATTGGTTATAAATTAAATAAAACAGATTAGTTTATTATTTGATTTTATTGTTCAACTAAATAAGTAAATAAACTATATTTGTTAAATGTAAGTTGAATTGTCACTAAAATAAACTTTTAAGTTTACCTAAGATATGTTCACATTTTTTTAACAACCAAAATATTCATTTTATTCATTATGTATAACCTAACCAATCTGTTTATTTCAGTGTTTTAATTTTTAAAACTCGTTCATAATTTTTTTTTAATGGGTTTGTTGTCATGTTGCATTTCAAAATTATAAACAAAAAGGTTTAAAATCATACAAGTATTTTTTAATAAAAACTTTTATTTATTTCTTAATGACATCACGTTCAATGTTTTTGTTTGTGAACATTAAAATTCATATTTCCATTTGGGAAGATTTGTACATGCTTACAATCATTACAATAATATACAGATTTCAACAAAATTAAAAAAACATGATGAACATATATATTAAGAAATATAGAAACAACAAAACTTGAAAGAAAAAAAGTAGACATTAGTACTAAAGGAACACATACCTTGTCGGAAAAAATGGAAACCTAGTTAATATTTTGATGTTAATAATATGCACGACCAGTGATACAAATATTATGAATTCCAATAGATTACAAACATATTTCGAAGCATAATATACCTTTTTGTTTAGTTGCGTCTGATCGGAAAAGTTGAACAAGTAACTCTAGCTACCTAGGGATAATCATGTTGCTATTAATTTGAATAAAAATCATGGACGCAACGGAAGGTTGGGGATGAGGGATTTAAAAGAATCATTAATACCATCCAGGATCGGTACATATATCTATACATTAAATCAACACATACAATGAAAAATAGATTACCTCTTGAAGCCTATCAATCCTTGAGTCTTTTAGTATAATCAACGATCTTCCTATCAAATGAAAACTCATACCTTAGTCTTCCAAGTCGCTCCTCTAACACACAATGACGTGTGTGGGCATGTAGGATTCACATGTTGATTATTTAGGCTCTCTAGATGATCTCAACACATTAGATCTAGAGAGTTTGGAGAAGAAAGAAGGCATGTAGAAAGTTATAGAATTTCCAAGCCTAGAAAATTCTATCAATACTTTTTTTGAGAGAGTCTGCAGATAACAATATATAACTGACCTAAAAGAATAACTTCTTTTTAGGTGTATAAAGATAAATAAAATATTTTTATTTTTCTTTAAAGTTTATTAATTCAAAATTGATCAGTTATAACTTAATTTAATTATTTATTTAAATCAAATTTTAAATTAATAATTAAATAAACTAATAAATTTGAATTTCAAATTTCAAATCCCAAGGATAGACTGGCACCAAAATGGTGTCACTCACTGTACCAGACAACGAGTGGCACGAGCCACTATTATTGTAGCGTCCTGGAATTTTACTTAGTTAGATAGTAGTAGTAGATAGTAATAGCTTATAGCATGTTAGTTTTAGCGAATATTGGTTCAAGCTGGGATTTAGTTAGGAACTCATAGCAATAGTTATGGATTGTATAAGTTTAACCTATAGTTTAGAAATATTAATTATAACATAAAGTTTGATTAATATTATTGGACATAGAATATTATTTATTATAACCTAAGGTTTAGATAGAATTATTAAGAGCGTGACACTTGTCACAATCTTGTTTATTTGAGGATTTAAGAATTTTAAATTAATAGTTTAATAATAGAAAAATTTAGAAGTTCTAGAACCCTCTAGAACCTGCTAGAATAACGTATTACTCAGTCAAAGAAGTTTAATCAATTTAAATTATGCTAAATTAGTGCAAAAACACGTTTAAAATATCTACGTATGCCGACATATCGCAGCTATAGGGTCGATATATCGCCTGCGGGAGATACGGAAAATGCGTCGACTTCACATGAACGAAACCATGAACCTTTGATATGCTGGTAGGGGCGATATATCGCCTACCCTAGGCGATATATCGGCTCTAGTGGCCTATTTTTAATCTTCGTAGAATTCGAGCTTGAAACGACCCTTAACCTCTTGACTTGCCTCTGAACGTTTTTGACCGAATTTTGAGCATTTGTTGAACAAATAATTCAAATATATTCAATTTTTAATCATTTATTTATTCAATCTAAAAGGAGACAGTTTCACTCCTTGAACTCTATAAATAAGACCATTCACTCAGCCATTTTATTCATTCTTCAAGCTGTGTTCAGAGCCTTCAAGCTGCTATAATTTCTATAGAGAGATACACTTGAGTTTTGGGATAAAAGCTTTATCATCTTAAGCTTTATAAACACTTGGGTAGTGAGATATAGTATGATTTCGATATTGAGGTGTAGAACGGTTCTAGTTTATCCAAGGTAATACTATAAGTTCTATTCTTTATGATTCCTTAGTTTTCCTTAATTTTCTTTCTGATCCTAACTTATGTTTATGATTTTGATGGTTAGGTGATTAAGTTCTTAATTTAAGGATCTTCTCGTTAAGATTCTTCTTTGATGGTTTAGTTTTCTTTTCATCTCTTTTCTTTAGAAACTCACCATTCTTTATGTTTGGTTTTAGGAGTTCCAATCCCACCTTGTCTCCAATATTCCAATTTTTGGTAAGGAAAATTAGGTAGTTTAGTATTATGATCTAGTTTATGTAATGTATGATATAGTTATGTTTGTATGATCTAACATTTCAGGTACAATAAAGGGGTAAGTGTGTCTGGACCTAAGGTGTCCAATGATGTATGACGGACTGTATCCGGTAGGCTCGATTGCCAAAACTTTATGATGGACCTATGTCTGGTGTATGACAGACTTTTGTCCGGGGCTTAATTGCCACCCCTGTATAAACACTTATCTTTTTATTATATCTGATTTGTTATTATAGTTATGATTATGATATATGACCTATAGTATTGATTTATGACCTATGATTAATGATCTATGATCTATGATCTATGACTTATGACCTATGACTTATGACTTAGAGTATGATTTATGATCTATGACTTAGATTTATGACTTAAGTTATGATATGATCTAGAGGTTTGTGTTTGTATGACTCTTGTGAATTTATGTTATGTTTGATTATATGACTGACTCTTGTTTGTATTAGAAGCTCACTCCTTATGATGTTGTTACTTCAGGAAATTAAGGATAGAAAGGCCGGTGGCGAGTGTAGGACCTAAGAGTTTCGTGATGTATTCGTGGGGACCATATAGTCGAGGAAGATCAAGCGAGCCTATTTATTTATTTTAATTAAAGAAAGTTTATTTTAAAGTTTTATTTAAATGTTGCTCATTTTTGTGTTAAAAGATAATTATTTTATTTTTTGTAAAACCATGGATCCATGTATTTATTTTTAAGTTTTTATTCAATAAAATAGCAATATTTACGATTATGACCCAACGTTGTGTTCTCGGTAATCTATGAGAAATTAGGGTGTTACAATTATAGTCTCCCTAATTTTTCTCATTTGTTTCTTTAATTAATTTTAAGACAATATATTTATTCCCAAAATAAATATCAATTAATTAAAAACTAACTTTATCTTAAAACTATCAGTTTGAATACTAATCGTATAATAAGATAATAAATAACTCTCTTAAATATTAATTCAAACACATATTAATATTTATTTTAACTAATACAAAGTTTTTTTTAAAAAAAACACTACTTAGTTAAATAATTAAGGGTAAATACTATTTTGAACCCCCTGTGTTTTACAAAAGTTACAAATCGGATCATGTGTTTTGTTAAATGACAATTTGGACCATGTGTTTTATAAAATAGAACAAAATAATATCCCGAGTCCGATTTTGGTCAAATATTTTTTGAATATGACCAAAACACCCTCATGTTTTTTATTTATTAATTTAATAATTAAAAATATATTTTAAAATAGAAAATAAATTAAATTAATTTTAAAATAAAAAATAATTAAAAAATATATTACTTAATAAAATATATAAATAATTTTAAATTTAAGACAGAAAGATTAAATAGAAATCTAAAATTAAACCTAAAACTAATCAAAAATCAAAACCCTAAATCTAAAATTAAACCTAAAACTAATCAAAAATAAAAATCCTAAAATGTTTTTTTCTTCTTCATCCACTTCTCAAGAACTTTTGTCTTCTCAAATACTATTCATCATCTTCTCAAGAACCTTTCATCATCCCATCAAAATGACCACAACAAAATCACAACACAAATAATCCAACATCCATTCATTCTTAGAGATTCCATCTTTTAATAACAATTGTTGGAAAAAGTTTATACATGATCTTTATTTATTTTCATGTATATCTAATATTAAACAAATTAATACGAGATAGCCTAAAACATGTTTCTAAAATTGAATTCAAAGAGAAACAAATAATATAATACTTACAGTATACGCAGCGGAATTAAGAGTCCTTCCTTCAGTTTCTCTAACTCTTGTATCCTTTCTGTCACAGAGTATTATCAAGAAACTGAACCGATCGTCTATTTTCTTCACAATCTTCCAATGTATCCTTAGAACCACCTAGACTAGTGTGGGCAATTCTCAACACATGAGATATATATAGAGAGAAGAAGAGAAAATAAAAAAGTGGCTTAGAAAATGACTTGTGTTTATAGAGAATATAAAACTATCAGAAAATCTGACTTGTGACTTATCTGTCGTCTGTGAAATCTTCTCTCTAAGCACTCCTTTTATAGACTCAATTAGGCCATTTAATTTAATTAAAAAAATCAATAAAATAATAGCCATTTTGAAGCCCTAGGTCGAAATTATCATGGGCTATAGGCCTGTGAAATTTCCCATTTGATTATAAGCCCGTTGGACTTAAAATCAAGGCCTGTACTATTTTCTATTGATTTAATTAATTAAATAATTATTTAAATCCTTTATCAAATTAATTAATTATAATTTGAACCTTGATTTAAATTTATTTATTAATTTCGATACCAATTTATCTTAATTAATAAATCTGCCATAAATTCTCTTTTCTTCTCAAAATTACACAACTCTGTGAAACTATCCAAAATTGACCTAGTCAACTTTGATAATTCTAATTGATAATTAAATCAATTAATTGAGACTATCTAGATGATTTTATCCAATGTACAATGGGGACCATGGGCCTATGAAATCAAGCTCCAATAAGTTATCATAAATCTAACAAATAAATTTACAAACTTATTAATTCCTCGTGACTCCACTATAGACTCGGAATTGCACTCTTGAATTCATAGAACGCTCTATAACAAATATAGATACGCTATTAATTATCCATTGTTACAACCATAATTGTCACTCAATCCTCTATAGACGGTCTACAATGAGATAGGACTAAAATACCGTTTTACCCCTCATTGTATTTTATCCTTAAAACACTTAGTTCCTTGTAAATGATATTTCAATAAACTAATTTAATTACTGAAATGAGATCTCTATCATTTAACACCTTGAACCAAACTAAAAGGAAACCATCATTTCACTTCTTCATCAGAAGCTATAGATGTTCATATCTATGATTAACACTCCCACTCAATTATACTACCGAGTTCCCAAGATGTAAGTATGGGCTAGTCCGTAGGGTAAGCTGGTAACGAACAAGTCAAATAACTCAAATAATACAATCAGTTAGAATACTAACCACTCAGAATTGAGATTGAATTGACCTATGGTCAACTATATGATATGACTAGAATAGATAATAACGGTATGTTTACTTATCTTATCAACTGTCAATATCGGTCCTGTCCGATGTAACAAATACATCCGATCTTATCTACTTTGCTAATGTTCTGGAAAGAACATAACACTGTAATGTGTAAGTAGATCATATCGTAGATTGGCAAGTCAGTGTAAATCCAGTGCACTGACTAATCTTAGGACTAACTTATTTTGAACATATAATCATATTTATATTCCACTATGATTACGTCACTATAAATAAGATTAGCTATATGCTCGGGATAAAATAGAAGTTTATATTAAACAAATAATCATGAAAATAAAACATGTGAGCAAAGTGATTGACCAAGTCAAAAAATGATTTCTATTCTTTTATTGATAATAAAATGAGATTACAAAGAATTTGGGTTTTAATTAGGGCATAAAACCCCAACAAATAACATCACATAAATCTCCTCATGTAAGCTTAAACATTGACACAAAACTTCAATAAAAAATAAAACAAAAAAACTCATAAATCAAATTTGTAAAAAAATAAAAACAAATAAACTCATAAACCAGCTTTGCTCCATCTCTTTCTCTTTCGATGTACATCTCTTTCCCCCTCTCTCCGAGCACTGAAGAACACACTTGCCAATGGCGAAGAACTCGTCGGATGACAGTCACAAAGCTCCATCCCTAGTCGCAAAAATGGAAGAACTCATCGGATCTGCCCTCCCCCTGCGTCGTTAGCCTCCTCCGCCACTATCGAGAAAAAGATCCAAGTTGCAAGCCCCATCTCCAGTCACAAAAAGGGAAGAACTCGTCGTATTTGCGCGCCCCCTGCGTCGTTCGCCTCCTCTAAGTCGTCGTTTGCCTCCTCCGCCACTGTCGAGAAAAAGGTCCAAGTCGCAAGCCCCTTCACGACGACCCAAATTTGAGCCCAATGCCTCAAGCTCCTTCACGCCCCCTCTAGTCTCAGCCCTGCCTCATCTCATCCCAGCTCGCCACCTCCATCTCCGACTTCAAATCTACCAGCCAAGGTACGTGCAAAAAATATGGAGGGAAGAAAAAGAAGAAGAAGAAGAAGAAGAAAATGGAAAAGGGAAGAAGAGGAAGTACGTTTAGGGATTTTATTTTTATTAAGAAATCGATGATTACTTTTAGTTTTGATTTTGTTGTGTTTTATTTAAATCTGATAATTTATTTTAAAAATATCTATGTTAGTTTTTTATTATTTAAAATAGTTTCTTAATTATTTTTTATTTTAAAATATATTTTTAATTATTGAATAATTCATTAATTAAAAAACTTGAGAGTATTTTAGTCATATTAAAAAAATGTTTGACTAAAATCAGACTCAGCGTATTATTTTGTTCCATTTTGTAAAACACAGGGTCCAAATTGTCATTTAACAAAACACAGGATTCGATCGGTAACTTTTGCAAAACACAAGGTCCAAAATAATATTTACCCAATAATTAATAAACATTAATTGCACATAATTATCACTTTGCCTTGGAAATTAATTCCTTTGCAATTTAGTAATTTTCTCCATTACTCTTGCATGTGACAACCTTACCCTTGACAGTGTAGGACGGATGCGACTCGGGGACCATGGACCTATAATACGAAGCTCCAATAAAATAGATTATTAATTAAACTCTTTAATTAAATAATCTTATTTATTACTTCTATTATTACTCCACTATAAATACGAAATTCTACTCTAAGCAATTATAGAATTATATTTACAGATTTTTCTCTTGTAGTCCATTGATATAATCAATAAATGTAGTTCTGTTCTCCATTTATTGGTTCGCTAATTAGAGTTGGTCAAGAATTACCGTTTTACCCTTCTAATTACCTTTTGTTCCTTATGTCCATCAATTCACCAATGAATAATTAATCTATAATCATATTATAGATTTGAGCTCAATAACTATTCAGTCCTAGAATTAACCCTTAAGGGAACCAATATTCGATCCGTTAAGAAAGCATGGATTCCATTATTGTAAAATCATGTCCCCAGCCATTCATGATATTAAATTTCTGAAACAAAAGTCACTAGCTTCATTATATTAAGAGACCTTCACGAATGAATCAAAAGATCCAATAAACATAAACAGGAGTTCATGATAACTCAGGATTTAAACTAATCTATAAATGATCATCTATTAAGATATGAATTAAATCTTTATGGAAAACTGTAAGTTTATAAAGATAATTAATTCATATCGGTCCTGTCATATATAATCACTATTATATAAAGTACATTTACCAAGATGTCTATCCACATCAGTAATCCGAATCTAAATTACTCGCATCCCATATGCTTAGTAAACCGTACTAACAACCATTCAATAAAGATTCCGTACTTTAATATATTGCTGACTATTTTATTCATTATATATAATCTTAATTATCTCGTACGCATACAAGATCATATTCTGACAAATGAATATTGAATTTTATAATATTTATATAAATTATTCAAACAATAATTATAATATTCAAATATAATAAAATGTACTTTTATTGAAATCAATAAAAATATATTTTCACATACTTTTAGGGCACAAACCCTAACAAGTTATCTATTCATGTTAACATTTTCTGCAAAAAAAAATTTAAATTTTGAATTTGGGTTGATAGTTTTGGTTCATGTAGTTGACCATTTAATTTTGTAATATTAGTTGTATTGGTTTATTTCATTTTTTGTTTGATTATTATTGCATAATATGTAATTATATAAGGTAAGTCTAATATTTTTTATTTTGAGATATGTTTTGTATTATAATTATTATAATAAGAATATATGATATTATTTATGTATATCATTTTATAATCTAATACCAAAATAAAAAAACCCTTTAAATTTCAAATAAATTCATATAAATTTATGTATATACATACAAATAAGTATAAATAAATATACATATATAGTCGAGTAGGGTAGAGTATGGGTACCCTACTCTATACCTACATAGAGTATATATTTTCATACAATCATCCTACCCTAAACCTCACTATATATATGTAAAGAAAGTGTTTTTTTTTACCTTGAAACTGAAATTATTGATTACTATTCTTTTGAGAACCAAACCATGAAGCTAAATAAATTAAGATATAAAAAAACCTAAGGAAATGCTGGTACACGTGGAAATGATACTAATAGGATATACACAAACTAACAATTTTAGATACACATTTTGTATATATACACATATCTTCACATATATAAAGAGATTTAATAACTTGAAACTTGAATTATTGATTATTGTATTTTGTGTTTTAAATAATTTTTTAATCAAATTAATATTATGTGTATATATATTAATATTTTTAATTTTTAAGATATTTTGGTTAGGAATTTGAAGTTTCTTTTACCTTTTTGTTTTTTACTTTTTTAAAAGTTAGATATTTAAGTTTTTTAAAAGTTAGATATTTAAGTATTAACTGATAGCTCATTACGATTTTTTTTTGTCTATAGATAGATGTTATTTTTAAACTACATATTTTTAAAACACACATATCTAAAATAAAATAAAATTTACGTAAAATACATTACTACATTAATTTATAAAATATATTTTTTTAATGTATTAATTTATATATAGGCGTAGTTTGTAGTTAGTAGTTAGTAGTTACGTTTTTGTTTTAGTTTTTTATTATTTGTACATTTTTTTAAATGTGTAAAATAGATAGAGTAAATAATAATATCTTGTAAATATCTTATTTGAATTTAAAAAATATGTAACTACATATTTTTTAAAACGTGTATGGTACATTTTTTTTTTAAATTACTACATTATTATAATCTATAAAATGAATAAAAAATATTAGATTAAATGAGAAAATATATAGAGTACTTTTGAGCAATTTTAGTTTTATAAACGTGTAAAATAGATATAGTAAATAATAATATCTTGTAAATATCTTATTTAAATTAAAAAAATATGTAACCACTTACATTTTTCTAAATTGCTATATTATTATAATCTATAAAATGAATAAAAAAAATTAGATTAAATGAGAAAATAGATAAAGTGCTTTAGAACAATTTTAGTTTTTTAAATGTGTAAAATAAATAGAGTAAATACTAATATCTTGTAAATATCTTATTTAAAATTAAAAAATATGTAATTACTTACATTTTTCAAAATTACTATTGTTGACGCGGTTCTTCGGCAACAGATAATTAAGAGAAGAAGAGAAAGAGATTAGTACTAAAAGTAGAACCGTCACAGATATGAAATCTTTGGGGGAAGAACTAGGTGACTTGAGACATGTTTTTAAGTGGTTCGAAGGTTAAAATCCTTCTACTCCACTAGTCAATATTATTGATATTCTCTGGGTAATTGGTTTACAAAGTATATAGTTCTTAAAAGACTATTTTTCCAACCCCTATCAACTCCCAGGGTCTCCATATTTATAGGAGAAGGCACCTGGAAGTTGGTAGGGAGGTCATCCCGTGACCTTACCATTTGTCATATCAAGTCTGTGATATTCATGATTAATTCCTAAACCTGACACACAAGTGTGGTCTAATCAGTATGGAAGGAGATAATGGGCCGCACGGCCCAACTCGTCCGTGGGTGTCTGAATACGCACGTTCCTGCTGCGTGCCCGAGAAGTCAGGGGGATATCGGACACGTGATGGCAGGAATATGCACGTTTATCTTGCGTGTTGACTTCCCATAAGGTCAGAGCTTCCTGAGAAGCTCGCTATTGAAGCAATCCATAACCCGAGCTTATCCGTCAGTGGTCGCCGGATGTTATTCCCAGCTCCTGGTGCAACAAGAGCGAGCTGGAAACAGGACCCCCTCGAGCTAGAAAGGGCCCGTCCTGGAAATAGAGCCTCTGGCCTGTGGGAGCCTCGGACTAAATCATGTTTAGTCCGAGGCTCGTCCTGCTAAACAGCCCGTGGGAAAACCAGGGCGTACAACTATAATATTATAATCTATAAAATGAATAAACAATTATATTAAAGGAGAAAATAGATAGAGTGTTTTAAAGCAATTTTAGAGTGACACATTATCTGCTTGAATCTCTCATTTATATAATATAAATGAGAAAATAAATAAAGTGCTTTGGAGTAATTTTAATTTTTTAAATGTGAAAATAAATAGAGTAAATAGTAATATCTTGTAAATATCTTATTTAAATTTAAAAAAATATGTAATTACTTACATTTTTCAAAATTACTATAATATTATAATCTATAAAATGAATAAAAACTTTGATTACATGAGAAAATAGATAGATTGTTTTAAAACAATTTTAGAGTGACATACCATCTCTTTAAAATTCTCCTTTATTTATTTTTTAAAATTATTATAATCTATAAAATGAATAAAAAATTAGATTAGAAGAGAAAATATAAAAAATAGATAGAATGTTTTAAAATAATTTTAGAGTGACACATATCTTCTTATAACTCTCATTTTCATTTATATAATATAGATAGATAGATATTCATGGTAAACTTTCGAGTACAATTGTCATATAAATTAATTTATGATAATTTGATTATAAAATAAAATGTTTATACTTTTTTGGACCTGTATTTTTTCTGATTACTTATTTAGACCTTGTGTTTTAAAAAATTTATTTTTAGACCTTATATTTTATAAAATAATTCAAATAGGCCCCTAAACTCAATTTTTATGAAGAAAAAATTGAATATAACAACACAGTTTTTAAGCAGAATAATTTTATTTTTGTTCTGAATTGTAGTTTAGTGAATTATTTGTGATTTCAGTTGAGAAAACTTTGACTAAAATCGGGTTTAAGATTCTATTTGAACCATTTTACAAACACATAGGATCCAAAAAGTAATTTGACAAAATACAGGATCAGGATCGATGAAACACAAAATCTAAAAAGATATAAATCCTTAAATAAATAATAAATCTTTAATATAGAGTGAAGCTCTATCATATAGCAGTAGGGGTCGCCACAGGGAATCAAAATCACTGTGGTGTTTTGGTAGAGGAAAAAGGATATCGCCATTCATCAAAATCAAATCTCTTTCTGGACATCGCGTTCGGACCCAGTGCTTTGGTATTACCAGGTAACTTTCTCATAACTTTCTTCTTAATCAGATATTGATCTAATTTATATTTTTATCTTCACTGCTTGGTTCTTGAAAAAGGATCACCGATTTTGTTTGGGGATTATTTCAACAACATACAAAAAAGAAAAAAGAAAAAAAAAGGTTCTCTTAATTCTATTAAGAAAAGATTCATGATCAATTTCTCTTAGATTTGGGAATTTTACAGTTGAACTGTCTTGTCGTTTTGTATCGTTGGCGTTTCTAGATTTCTCCTTTAGTTGGCTCCTGGAAATCTGAAAAAGAAAAAAAAAATATAGTTGGAAGATTAGGAATTTTGATGAAAAATTTAACTGAACAAAACCCTTGTGCTCAAAATTTTTGCTTTAAAAAAAAACGACTGCAGTTAGTACAATATAATGCACAAAAACATTAATTATAACCTTTTAGAATAAAAAACCCTATTAGATATATATTTTGCATATGTATTATTTATTTTATTTTTGTTAAATTTACAGTTTTTGCCCCATTCAAATTTATTGGCGTGAAGCTTAGTAAAGTTACCAAGCAGCAAAATAATGCAGGTTAGCTACTGTCTATCGATTATCTCTTGATTTTTTTTGTAGTTTTTCTTAAATATTCGTAGCAAAGTTCTCTATAGCTCAATTGGGCCATGTGGGTATGCCAACTTTTCGGATGGTAAGCTAAACTGTCTTCTGTGCAGGCATCTAGAGCAAGGCTATTCAAGGAATTCAAAGAGGTGCAACGAGAGAAAGTAGCTGACCCAGATATTCAACTTTCTTGTGATGATAATAACATATTTAAGTGGACCGCTCTTGTCAAGGTAGGCTCAGCTATTACAGAAAGGGTCTGCTTTGTTTCGTGCTTGGATATATAATCTTTGTCTTTATAATTTTCATTTTGAATCCAGGGACCATCAGAGACTCCATTTGAAGGTGGGATATTTCAACTTGCTTTTGCAGTCCCCGAGCAGTATCCTTTACAACCTCCTCAAGTGAGGTTCTTAACCAAGATTTTTCATCCGAATGTTCACTTTAAGGTATGGTTGTTTTCATGATTACTTAAATATTTTTATTTGATTCTATGCAATTAGTGGATTATTTTTCAAAGAAAATTATAATAATGAGAAATGGCAAGTGTTAATGCTTATCACTAGTAAATGTTTTATGCTGTTTAGCTTGACTTATGGAAATCTTATGTTACTACTTGCTAAGATATAAATATGGAATCTCAGCAAAGATGTGGGCAAACAAATGCTATGAAACTCTAGACTATCCTCTTTTCGGACACTTTTTCTTTCTGATTGTTGAGTGGACGTTTTGAATTTTTTGTTCTTAAATGTTGATATCCTCAAAACTGTTCAAAATTTGTCCATAGAGTTTGAAATTTCAGAATATAATAAATATAGTGACATCTACTATTTCAGAAGCCTTGAATTGAGTCTGTGATAGGTCTAAGTGGAATGTATTGTAAATATTTTAATAGAGGCTGGATAATCTTGGAATTTTTTGGAAGTTTGAGTTGGGAGGCCACAAGGTGAAAGCTTGCTAGAGGGATTAGTTAGTCGTTTTAAAACTTTATTTAATAATTTGACAGTTGTGTTAGAATAAGGTCAACTTCTAATTGGTGCATCTAAAGTAAATGGAATCTTAAAAGTTTATACTTTGTTCATCATTAAATGGTTTCCTGGTAGTGTTCTTTTTCTTTAATTTAGTTTTTCTTTTGTAGACGGGAGAGATTTGCCTTGATATCTTGAAGAATGCATGGAGCCCTGCGTGGACACTCCAATCTGTTTGCAGAGCTATTATTGCTTTGATGGCACATCCGGAGCCTGATAGTCCCCTCAATTGTGATTCAGGTAAACTAGTCCTCCAGCTAAATGTTTTTATCTTATAACTAAAAGCTTTATATGTATCAGTAGTGGATTTATTATAGAATAAAAGCCAAAGTGCTTGGTTGAAGCAAAGCAGAATAACATTCCAAGTAACTCAACTTTAATTGGTTTGTTTGTTTTCCTGCTTTTGTGTTTTGCACTCATGGAATTGCACTTATCACCTCACTTTTCAAAAGTGAAGTAAATGATTTAGGAAATTTTACCCCTCTTTATTGATTTGTCTCTGTAATTTATCTACCTCTGACTACAAACTCCTTGCAATGTAAGGACACATTTTTGGAACCTTAGAGCATCTCCAATAGAGTGTTATAAAAGTGATGTATGGCCATTTTTTAGCCCATCATCATAAAATTAAACTCCAATGGTGATTTAAAATGTGCCAAATTTGGCACATGCTAAAAGTTGTGCTAAATTTGGCACAAAATATAGCATAGGCCAAATTTGGCACACAATAAATATCACATTTTTTAATTACTTTTTTGCCACTCGTTAATACAAATTATTAATTTTTTAATTTATAATTTATATTTTAATAAAAAAATTAATTGTTTTTGTATATTTTCAATAAACATTAATAACTATATTGATTTTTTTTAGTTAGTTTGCACTTGTTCATTGAAGTACAAATACAAAAAGTGAGCCAAATATATTATTGACACATATTTTGGGCCAAATTTGGTACAAATTATACACCTTCCATTGTGGTCTTATAGTAGCTTTTCGACTAAGCTGAATAGTTTTAATGTCAACAGGTAATCTTTTGCGATCTGGTGATATCAGAGGATACCAATCAATGGCTAGAATGTACACTAGGCTTGCAGCCATGCCTAAAAAAGGGTGAATTGAAATGCATTTGCTGGTCTTTGCTTTTGTAATTTTTTCCTTTTCTTTTTGGTAGGCGGCCCTTGCGCTATCAGTGTTAAGAAAACGTTGTACACAATGCATATCCCTTATGTCGTGATCATAAGTTAAAGAGCAGTTCAAAACATTTAATGCCAAAGTTGTAATTGATACTTTAGCTTTTTAGATAGAAATTGTTATTCTATATTAATGACTTTTGCCCATATGAAGAGTGTGGTTCACGGCAGTAAATTCTGTTGGTTTGCACGGTTAGAAGTTGAATTCCACTTTCATGTTAAAAATAACATAACAATTTACCCCAAGTTCATTAGATGACTATTTTTTTCTTCTTTCCCCTTCATGTTAAAAAAAGCATAACAATTTACCCCAAGTTGATAAGATCACTTAATTTTTCTGTCCCCTTTTTAATGTTGGAAATGCATTTCTACGTTTATATGGATTTGAGAAGTGATGGGACAAACTCAGCAAATTAAGTCATGTCTTTATTAGTGGCTTTCTCTTGATATTTTCCGGACGAACTAGGGGATTAGAATCAGGATGAAAATTAGGTTGTTGTTGTAACGTCTTATTACCTTAGAGTTGTTACTAAGTGAGTTTAAAATGTACAATTAACTCGCTAAACGAGATTTTTAGAACAAAAGTGCGATTAAACAAAAAGTCAAGGCTGTAATCTTTAAAAGTACTCTATTTCATTGAAAATTCCAAGAGTCTGACATTTGAGATCCCAAAATAAGGTTTATAAAATATTTACAACTCAAAATAGGTTTACAGATGAATAACTATCAAAAACACAATTTAATACAGCCATTTCTCAAAATGCCCCCAACCAAAGCAGTCGGGCAGGCCAAACATGTATGCGTCGCTCCACGCTCTCCGTACTCATGGCTGGTTGACTTTTTCCTTGCCCTTACCTGCAACACAGAGCACCCGTGAGCCGAAGCCCAGCAAGAAAACTCTCACAGCACATAACATATGCATATTATATAACTATTATATCAGATAATCCACAGATAAACAGATAGTCCATTAGACTAAGCATATACGACCATGCCGTCCTAGAAGCATTACCAAAGTCTGCGATCTCAGTCTTCACCGTAAGGATATCTCATGTATCCATTGGGGTCTCACCCTAGTGATATGCACTCCGCGTGCCAAGTGTTACTCTCGGCCCCACTGCCGTTCTCGGCCCTTTACCGTTCCCGGCTCCTTGCCGTTCTCGGCTCCTTTGCCGTTCATTCAACTATAACCACATATAGCATAACTCAACAACATTCAATCCTATAACAATTCAATCAAGGCTACACCCTAACATGTAATACAATCTAGGGCCGTGCCCTGCAACAATACTATGGGCCCATGCCCTGCTCTACGGGTACTACAGTTTTCTTACCTGTGTCTCAAGCTTCTCAATGCACCAAAGTCACGAGCACTGTCTTCTATCCCGAGCCTCTCCGAAAACCTAGTCACAACACATATAAAACACTCTTTAATACTAACCAATCCAAAACCACTTCCTGGGACCAATCCCATACCCTCGGGACCTCCAATTTCCCTAAACAAAGCAACAGAAACATCCCCCCGAGCCCCCGGGGCAAATGCCCAAAGTTGCAAAATCCACTGTCTGAAAATTGCCTAGGGCCGCGGCGCTCCCCTTTAAGGGCCGCGACGCCCAGAAACTTTCCTGCTCCTGATGCAGCCCTGCGCCGCGGCACCAAAGAACAGGGCCGCGGCGCTCCTTCGTGAACCCAGAATTCTGGGTTTTCCCCTGTGTTTTTCCCTAGCCAAAACTCCTCCAACTCAACCCAAACACATACCTAAACCCCAAAACCAATTTAAAACTCCAAATGAACCATTTCACAACTTATAAACACCAACCACAAGCTCAAACACACAATCACACCCAAAACCCATACTTTGGTTTCAGATTTCAGAAACTTAAACCATAGCTTGAAAAATGTAAACCATGCTTCCAAATTCTTAAACCGCATCAGATACGAAAATTCAAAGATATTTAAAACTCTTACCTCAGTCAAGAATTAAGCTTGAACTTTCTCCAATCCCAGCTTCAAGCCACTCTCCCCTTGATAACCAAACTGAGTTTCCATGCAAAACCAGCCATACTATCTTTAAATTTCCACACTTACTCTCTGAAAATCAAGCTTAAACTTAAACAAAAACAGAGGATAAAATCTTACCTCTGAGCAATCTTAGCCTATACTTGACTTTAGTTGCCTCAAGCTTCTTGATTCTCCTCCTAGGTTCCAAATTTCAGCTTCCTTCTTGTTTCCCTTTCCTTCTAGTTTTCTCATTCAAATTCCAGCATAAACCAAATATGACTAAGTGTAAAACGTGATTCATCCTTTCCCTCAGCTGAAGCTATCTAACCTTTGCCAAAAGACCACTTTACCCCTCTCTCAAAATCCTTTCCTAACTAAACCTCAAGGGCATTTTTGCCATTTCACCTTTTCTACAATTCTACCATTTTCCTTATCTAAACTCTGTTACTCTTAATGGTTACTAATGGTCACTCAAGTTACTCAGTCACCATTAACCATTAGCTCACAAACTCAAAGTGTAAAATTCCCAAAATACCCCTAGGCTCCTCCCGAGCTGGGTATTTAATCCCGTTGTGACTTTTAAACTGATTAGCTCCCTAGGACCGTCTTGGCACGTGCATCACAATAATATCACCACTCACACGCGGTACTAATCACATAACACAATTACTACATTTATGCCCTCAACGGGCTAAAATTACCAATTTACCCCTAACATACAAACGGGGCCTACATGCATATTTATACCACCTAAACATGCATTCTAATCACATATTCATTCAAATTCATATATTAACATGTTAATTCACTTATTGCCCTCTAGGCACGCTAATCAAGGTCATAAACCTTATTTGCAAATTGGGGTGTTACAGTTGTAGTACGTCTAGGCTCTTTGCAAGATTCTCAGCATCATGAAATCCCCTGCTATCCTAGCTTATAAATGCACTTTGAATCCACCCTTCAGTACTAAAAGTTAGTATAGAAAGCCTCATTGTATTGTATTATAATGAATTGTATTTTATAACATATTTTTATATAATACTATGTTTGGTATTTACATATAAATATATAATATTTTAGTAAAAATCAATACCTAACATATTACTATATATAAATATGCTATACAACATAATTCATTATCATTCCATACAATACGACATAACACGTGGTACCAAATATGCCAACACTCTTCCATCTTTTACCATTTTCCACATTATTTTTCCTTTCATCATAAAATGTCAATATCAGTCATGGAACCCCGAAGTGTAGGAGTTGTGACTGCCAATTATAACCCCAACAAGCAAGCATTTTTTTAGGTACCAACAAGCAAGTTGCTAGCGGCCATGCACTCATACCTTCTCTATAAGGTCTAAACCTCAAGTTGAGATTGGTGAAGATACGAGGGCATCTTATACACTTGTAGTTTGATAACCAATAAAATTCTATATTTTTTTAATGGTACCAACAAGCAAGTTATAATAGGGAAATATGAGATGGTATAAAAAAAGAGAAATTTGCAGTAAAAATCAGTAAGTAACCTAAAAAGTTGCATATAAGTAAATGTTTACCGAGTTTTTCGGAAACTAGAAATATGTTATGAAATAAGAGCTGGAAAGAAAGGATAAGAGATGAACAATCACAATTTTTACGTGGTTGGGACGTTAGTGAGCCTTAGTACACGAGTAACTAGTATTAGACTTTAGAGAGTTTCGACAATGGAGTTTTTCTACAAGTTTAGCAGAGTTTTTGCTTACAAGAGAAATTATGGGATCCTTGCTACAACGCACGACTTACCCTGTTTATAGGTAATCAAGTAGCTTGGGATGGACTAATCCGGGTCCAATAAGGATGTAATTACAATTTGCTCGCTAACGGAGTCATAATACAAAGAATGTAACATAATTAGATGTTAATCAGGGCCCATTGGGCCGGCTTGGGCATGGTTAAGCCTTACAACTGCCCTTAGTTCGTTAGTACGGACTGATCTGCGTGGGCTACTAAGGGGATCCTGGGGACATGATCTGTCAGAGTAGTGGCAGTACTGTTTCCTAGGAACAATGTACGTTCCATGCGTACTTCATTCTGCAGGTTAGTTAGGGAGACCAACCTCCGGATTTCTCGGGAACATGTCAGCATCAAGGAAGACGAGGCTTGCCCTATCCAGACGTATGATCCGGGTTCATTTACAATACCCGAGATCGTTTACCTAAGTTCTGGTTCATTTACCACGACCCATGTTCATTTACCAAGCGGATACCTTGTTGACAACATCTTCTCTTGGATACCCCTTGATGGGATCCGTCTCTTGGAGTGAGCCATCCGCCATCACCATTTACATCTCGGAGGAGGTAGGTTGAGAGTGGTCAGGGAGACAATATGGGACTACACCTTGGTTCTGGCCCCCTCACTATGCTTATGCTACTTGCCCATCATCGGTCGTAATATGGTCTGGGCTGTCAGGGTTTCTTGATTCATTTTTCATTGGGCCCAGGTTGGGCCCGGACCTCTTCTAAGGGCCCATGGACCCGTTTGGCTCTGCCACGTGCCAAATGTGGAAAATATGGATAATAATAACTAAGTAGTTTTTTTGGCGACAAAAATTAGTAAATAGTCCAAAATGTTGTACTTAAGTTGCTAAGGTCATCTCCAACTGATGACACCAAACCCATATTCTTCAACTTCAAAAAATCCAAATTTAGTTCTCCAACCTAGCACTAACTTCAACTTCATTTTGATGGTATTCCACTATGCAACATCAATGTACTATTAGTTTGATGGAAGGGGTAAAATTACCCATATATATCCATATCTACAATTAATAATTACATAGATATTTATATCCTTTATTAAATATATTAATTTTATTATTTTTTATTAATTTTTGTTAGTTTTTAATTTTTAATATATACACCAACATTATAAGAATAAATAAAAATTATACAACACAAAAATTAATATATTTTTGGGTATACAATAATATAAAAAACATCAACTTAAAATACGGAATGAAATCAACAATAATTAAAAGAAAACAATAAATTCAACCACCATAAACTAGAATAATTATTAAATAATGTGGGAGATCATTATTAGATCATCCAATATAATGTAGCAATTTAAGTTAAGTTCATTAATAATCTTTTATCTTTTTCTAATTGATATAAAATAATTATAACTTAATTATATATATTAATGTTAATATATAAAATTAAAATTATTATTAGTTAAATTATTTATTTATGATTAAAAAGAATAAAAAATGAATATTCTTTTTTGAAGTAAAATTTGAAATAGTGATTGAAGATGAAATAATAATTTGAAGTGAAAAGGGTAAAATATAAAATAAAATAAAACTAAAGTAGATTTAAAATGAAGTAGTGATTGGAGATGACCTAAGTAGTTTTTTTTCTTCTGCAAAAATAGTAAGTAGTGCGAAATGTTGCACCTAAGTCATTAAATAATTTTTTTTGTTTTAAAAGTCATATTTTATACTAATTTCGTCTTAATTTTAATTAATTAATAAAAATCTAAAAGAATATATTTCTAACTTTGAAAAATTATTTGAAATCTGTTTTAAAAATAAAGAATAATTTATAATTTCTAATATGAAAAATAATTTAATTTTTTTGTAAACTAAGTTTTAGAAAATTATACAATTTAAATTGAATTAAAACTTAGTTTCATTCAAATTAAATAGTTTTTTCATGTTAAAACTTTTTAATTATTTTTTATTTTTGAACCAGATTTCAAATTTTTTTCAATATTAGAGATATATATGTTTAGGTTTTTATTAATCAATTAAAATTAGGACAAATTTTGTGTAAATGTGACTTTTGCAACAAAAAAAATTACTTAGTGATTTAAATGTAAAATTTTGGATTACTTACTGATTTTTGCTCTAAAAAAAATTACTTAGTGACTTAAATACAACTTTTTAAATTACGTACTGATTTTTGCTACAAAAAAAATACGATTTAAGTATAATATTTTAAACTACTTATCTATTTTCGCCGCAAATTTTCTTATAAGAAATAAAAATATTTATTATTCATTAGTTATGCCACAAAATCAGGGAGAGCACTACCTTGATTTAGTGGAATTCAAATGGTAAGTAGCCCCTATAAATAGGCGAGGGCTTATTAATCCCTTAAGAGCTTACGGAAAATTTAGTAGTTCAACCTCTAATTCGAAAAGCTCTCCCGATAAAATTGACTCGTGGTTGTGAGATTTTTGAATGTCTAAAACCACGTATAAACTTGTACACTTCTAGCTGTGGTTTCTCTTTTATTTTTTTGTTTGTGGTCAACGGACACATTTACTAATAGTTTCGTACTGGCCCAAGCATATGTACTAATTGTGTCATGACATACCTAGTTTGTGACATGCTCATGCGTGTTTCTGTGTTGGTGTACTTGTTAAGCTTATTATCGCACTATTACACAGAATAAAAGTTTCTAATAAAAAAATACGAAGTTTTAATATTTATTCTATAAATATCATTATTTATAATAAGATTAAAAAATAAAATAATTATTTTAAATAACAATATATATATTAAAAATTCTTGAGCAATATAATGGTATAATTAAAAACTTATTAGGATTTTTTCCCTCCGAACTATTACCAATCCCCGAATTTTT
The DNA here is from genome assembly GCF_963169125.1 of Humulus lupulus. Lineage (NCBI taxonomy): Eukaryota > Viridiplantae > Streptophyta > Magnoliopsida > Rosales > Cannabaceae > Humulus > Humulus lupulus. The sequence goes on along the minus strand of NC_084798.1, from coordinate 142,562,604 downwards.
TAACTTGTTAAATATTCTCCTTAAATTATTCACGTTATTGAAATGTGAGACTTCTGTCCAATTTCACTAACAGAATGGTGATGTGGCAGTTTGATGGCCGATGTGGTATTGTCATGTCAATGCCTCGTTTATAATATAAAGAATAAATAAGATTTTTGTCCATAAACTATTACCATTACCAAATTGTGCCCCCGAATTTTAAAAATTTAAAATTAAACAAAATATTAAAAAAAAAAGGAAAAAAAACCATTAAAATAAAAAAAAAAATTGATGGTGACAAAAAACTGGCTTGGGTGTTGGACATGCGTTAGAATGAGCTCACAGTTGGTTGGGTAGCGACATTATCGATAGACGAGGCTCGTGTGGGTCCCTGGCGACATTCAGCTTTGGTGTCGTCTATATCGCTTTAAGTTTTTATTTTGTATGATTTATTTTAATTTAAATGAATTTTTAGTTTAATGCTTTTTATATTTTCTTTTTAATATTCCAAAATATTGTTTAAATTTTGAATTTTAGATTTCGAGGGGCATAATTTGGTAACGGTAAAAGTTTGAGGGATAAAATCCTATATATTTTTTAAATTATACACGTGACAATCCACATCAGCAGTCTAGTGTTGCCATATCACCATTCTGTTAGCAAAATTAGACGAAAGTCCAACATTTCATTAACGTGAATAGTTTTAGGAGAAATTTTAACAAGCTAAAAAATTCAGGGGGTATGTTTTGGTAGTGGTAATAGTTCGGGAGGGAGGAAATCATAATAAGCCTTATAATTATTAGTTTTTGGACTTTCATCACCTAATAAAGTTAATAAATTATTTTCATTATTGAATAATTTGATTTTTTTTTTGTATTTAATATTTGTGACTTAGCCTTTAACAAATTTTTTATTTTTAACATTCAATAAAATTACAAATTTCTTCTTTAGTATTTAATATATATATATATTTGATCTTGAGCAACTAAAATTATAAATTTATTATTTCTCATTTTGTAACGCCTTGGTTACCCCAAAACAGTTACGGTGAATGGTGAACCGGAAATTTGACTCATTGCCTAAGTCCTTTTGTTAAAAACGTGTTCTAAGTGTTATTAACAGGCTAAGGTGAAAACCAATAAAAAGGAAATGATATGTTTTACTTGAAACATAAAACTGTTCATGGGCCCACAAGAACATTTACAAGTTATTTACAACTCAAAAAGGTCATTACTGTTCCAAAATTTCAAACCCCGCCGACCTAAGCGGCAAAAATAGGGTAAACCCCCTAGTTCCTCTGAGAACTCCTTGGCCGTGGTGGTCAAGCGGCCGCATATGTACACATCACCACCTAAGCTCTCCTCTCAAGGCTAGGTGAGCTTTTCTTTCCCTTTACCTGCACCACATAGCACCCATGAGCCAAAGCCCAGCAAGAAAACATAGCATTATATGTAAACATCATCAAATGATTGTCATTATAATCACACAGAGCTCATAGCTTTCAAACAGATGAGTGAATGTCACTTGAGGTTCTGGTAAACCATACTGAGTGACTGACAAGCAGGTCACTAATTCAAATGGAAGAGTGGCTGCTGGGTAAGCCACTAGCCTTCAACAAATGAGAGACTGATGGGTAAGTCTCTACTTTAACAAGTGGGTGACTGATGGGTAAGCCACACAAGCGCTTATAATATTCATCGAACTTGAGGTCGGTCCGACATTAATGCTCTTTGAGTCATTCAATGCAAAAAGTCAATTAGATCTAATCTTTATTGGCTTACGTTGAACACGCTAAGGCCGTCCTGACTAATAAGTTAGCGCAGTGTGACCAGTGCCCAGTACCACTGCCGAACCTGACTAATGAGTCACAGCTTCACAGTTGATACTAGCACCTTTGCCAAATCTGACTAATGAGTCAGTACCATGCCCCCAACCCTGGGCCATTCCCAAATGCGTTTTCAACTTCTCAAAACCTCCAAAATCATACCTAAACATTCCCCAATCATCAAAACAAGGTTCCAAAGCTTCCCAATGCATCAAAACCCTCAAAACCCAAGGTTCAAACGAATCGAAAACTCAACAATTCACAAAGTCCAATTCAAAGCTTAGAAACTCTAAAAACTCAAAACTTTAAACTTAGATTACCTTCGATTAGGTTGTTTTCTGTCAAATCCTTCGGTCAAGAAGCTTCTAATCTTTCCTAGGATCGCTATGCCTCGATCCTCACTTGATTCTGACTCCTACAACTCAAGATTTCTTCAAATATGCTTCGAGTGGCAAAAATGAGCTAACGAAGGAGAATGAGAGGTTTTCTAATCGTACGTTCTATCTGACAGCTACTTCAAGCTTAAGTAACCTCAAATAAAACCTAATGCTCGGGGTCCCGAAAATACCCCCAGGGACATTATAGTCAAAATCTCCATAATTTCACCCTGATCTCAATAACTCCCAATTTATTATCAAATAAACATTTCTATTACCCCAAAATTGACCCCGATATGACAAAACCGCTAATCCACTAAATAAAACCGTCTCATGCCGAATAGCTCGAATATATCTCCATAATGATGGAATCTCATTGACAAATCACATCATGCACCCAAATACACAAATTTACCCTCAATGGGACAAATTATCAGAACATCATAATATTTCAAATGTGGACTCACATGCATGCATATATCATCATATTATAATATAATTCACATAAACATGCATATATTCATTTAATGGCGTAATTAAACAATTATGGCCCTCCCGGCCTACTAAACCGCCACTAAACCACATCGGAGAATTTGGGGCATTACAACTATCCCCTCCTTACTGAAATTTCGTCCTCGAAATTTACCTGAACAGCTCGGGATACTGACTCTGCATATTTGACTCCAGCTCCTAGGTCGCTTCCTCGACCTTGCTGTTCCTCCACAATACCTTAACCAAAGGTATCGTCTTATTCCTGAGGACCTTATCTTTTCGGTCAAGTATTTGAATTAGCTGCTCCTCAAAGGAGAGATCTGGCTCAAGCTCCAGATCTTCATAACTCAAAATATGGCTCACATCAGATACATACCTCCGAAGAGCTGATACACGGAACACATTATGCACGGCAGACAACGCCTGAGGCAAGGCCAATCTGTAAGCCACCTGACCAATCCTCTCCAGGATCTTAAATGGACCTACAAATCTAGGGCTCAGCTTGCCCTTCTTCCCAAACCTTCTCACCCCTTTCCATGGTGAGACTCTGAGGAAAACGTAGTCTCCTACCTGGAACTCCACGTTCCTGCGCTTTGGATCTGCATAGCTCTTCTGTCTACTCTGAGAAGCAAGCATCCAAGCTCTAATCTTTTCAATAGCCTCACTGGTCCTCTGAACTACCTCAGGACCTAAGTATCTCCTCTCACCTATCTCATCCCAATGAATGGGAGATCTGCATTTCCTACCATACAACATCTCATAAGGTGATACTCCAATGGTAGATTGATAACTGTTGTTATAGGAGAATTCTATCAAAGGCAGATACTTACTCCAAGATCCACCGAAGTCCAGCACACATGCTCTCAGCATGTCTCCCAGAATCTGAACTGTCCTCTCAGATTGCCCATCTGTCTGAGGTTGATAAGCTGTACTGAACTTCAACTGTGTCCCCATGACTTTCTGTAAACTCCCCCAGAACTTGGAAGTAAAAGTGGGGTCCCGATCTGACACGATCGACCTAGGTGCTCCATGGAGGCGCACGATCTCTTTCACATAGAGATCTGCATACTGATCAACTGTATAAGTAGTCCTCACTGGCAGAAAGTGAGCTGATTTGGTGTAGCGATCCACTATCACCCAAATAGAATCATGCTTACTAGTAGTCCTGGGTAAGCCCACCACAAAATCCATTGTGATGTCTTCCCACTTCCACTCTGGGATATCCAGAGGCTGCAATGACCCTGCCGGCCTCTGATGCTCAGCCTTGACCTGTTGACATGTCAAGCACTTAGCCACATACTCTACTACATCTTTCTTCATCCCTGGCCACCAATACAACGATCTCACATCCTGATACATTTTTGTGGTGCCTGGATACAAAGAATAAGGTGTAGTATGAGATTCATCCAGAATCTCTCGCCTCAAAGCAGTGTCTAACGGAACACATATTCGCCCCTTGTATCTCAACAAACCCAACTCAGACACTGTATAATCCCTGGACACTCCAGCCAGAACATCCTCTCTGATCTTGATCAGCTATGGATCACTCAACTGACCTTCTTTGATTCTCTCCAACAGCGTAGACTGTAGCGTAATGTTAGCCAACTGGCCCACCAGCAACTCTATACCAGCTCTGGTCATATCATCTGCTAACTCTCTAGCTATCAGCCTCATACCATGAATCTGCCTCGGACCCTTCCGGCTTAAAGCATCAGCCACCACGTTGGCTTTTCCTGGATGATACAAAATCTCACAGTCATAATATTTTACCAACTCCAGCCAACGCCTTTGCCTCATATTTAAATCTTTCTGGGTGAAGAAGTACTTCAGGCTCTTGTGGTTTGTATAGATCTCTCACTTCTCTCCATAGAGATAATGCCTCCATATCTTTAGAGAAAAAACCACAGCCGCCAACTCTAAATCATGAGTGGGATATCTCTTTTCATACTCCTTCAGCTGACGAGAAGCATAAGCAATTACTTTCTCTGATTGCATCAAAACACAGCCCAAACCCTAATGAGAATCATCCCAGTAAATCACAAACTTCTCCTGGTCTGTTGGAAGACTCAGAATCGGAGCTGTAATCAATATCTGCTTCAGTTCCTGGAAGGTATCCTCACATTTATCTGACCACACAAACTTCTGACTCTTGCGTGTCAGCTCAGTTAATGCACTAGCTATCTTTGAGAACCCTTCCACGAAACGTCTATAATAACCTGCCAATCCAAGGAAACTTCTAACCTCAGAAACATTCTTTGGCCTTGGCCAATCTTTGATCGCTTCGATCTTTGCTGGATCTACCTTAATCCCCTCCTTACTGACAATGTGTCCAAGAAAGGATACCTGAGACAACCAAAATTCACATTTCTTGAATTTAGCAAACAACATGTGTTCTCTCAGTCTCTGTAGAACCAACCTCAGATGCTGCTCATGCTCTAACTCAGTCTGAGAATATACCAGAATATCATCAATGAAGACGATCACAAACTGGTCTAAATAATCCTTGAACACTCTGTTCATCAGATCCATAAAAGCAGCAGGGGCATTAGTCAATCCAAATGACATAACTAAAAACTCATAATGCCCATACCTGGTATGAAAGGCAGTCTTCGGTATGTCTCCCTCCTTGACTCTCAACTGATGATAACCAGAACGAAGGTTGATCTTTGAGAATACCTTCTTACCTTGCAACTGATCGAACAGATCATCTATCCTTGGCAAAGGATACTTATTCTTAATCGGCAACTTATTCAGTTCCCTGTAATCTATACACATTCTCAGAGAACCATCCTTCTTTTTCACAAACAGAATTGGCGCATCCCAAGGTGAGAAACTAGGTCTAATAAAACCCAAATCTAACAGCTCTTGCAACTGTACCTTTATTTCTTTCAATTCATTTGGGGCCATTCTGTAAGGCGCTCTAGACACTGGCTCCGTACCTGGTGCCAGTTCTATAACGAACTCAATTTCCCTATGTGGTGGCAATCCTGGCAAATCTTCTGGAAACACATCCAGGAATTCACATACAAGTCTAGTATCCTCTGGTCTCACTGGCATGACCTAAGTGGTATCAACCACAATTAATATAGGAAGAATAGAAGAAATCATAGATTTTTAATGTGGTTCAGCAGTTATAATCTGCCTATGTTCACGAGTCACTATTATTATGAACTCGGTGCGAAAGCTTCAAGTGAAAGCATTTTTGCAAAGTCTCTTCTCAGTATAAAATTATGCATGAGTACTGTTGACCTATGAAATTGGCCAACGGTCGTAGTACAGTATACAACACATTTTGAACGAGATAAATATAAATATATGGCAGAGCACAAATATCTAAAAAAAACACACAGAAAATTTATTGTGGTTCAGTCATGTTCTGATGAACAGTAATAACCTAATACACTTAGTCTTTAGTATTGAATCACTCGATTGACAATTACAAAGATGAACTGAAGAGTTTACTCGTCACAAATTTTCCCAGAGTCTCTCCCCCAAAATATTCGTTCAGAATCGTCCCTTTATATGAAGCTTTGGGTCTTTTATCTATAGTACATAGGGGCTGTTACATGATCAGCAAGACTAGGGATTGTTGTTTGGTACACGATCATTGTGAGTGGAGATACGTGTCCACCTCCCCATGATTATGAGATCGTGGGTCTTCTCGTTGTTTCTGTAGATCGTGGTTGACGATGCACGATTGAAACCTTCGGGAAAACGCTAAGTCTTGGTTGGTCTATGAAACTTGGGTGCTAGGCCTGATGACCCTCTGGGTGCTAGGCCTGTTGATCTTCTGGGTGCTAGGCCTGTTGATTTCAGCTTGAACGAGCATGAAATTTATTTGGGAGTTTAGGCCGACCACCCTATGAAGAATAGGGTGGGCCGACCACCTCATGCAGTCCTTGAGCATGCCAAGCCGACCACCCCTAGAGGTTGGGGTCAGGCCGACCAACCCTAGGGGCTAGGGCTAGGTCGACCACCCCTAAGAGGTTTAGGCCTGGTCGACTTCCCTATAGGTCCTGGACCTATCCATTTTTGTTCATCGGTCTTTTTCCAATACTTTATTGTTTTTCCATGTGCCGCTTTCTCATTCGCCACATCATATCTTGAATTTTGAGGGATAACATTTGCCCCCCAAGTTTATCGTACCATGTTCCACATTATGGTAAACTTGATATGGCTCGAGAAACATATCGTAGCAGTACTGTAACAGCAAAGTCCCTCGGGACATTACGCAGTACTTTTATCAACTATTGATAATTTGTTCAGCATGTTTTTTTCAAGGATAATTATAATTCCTAAAAATAGTTATATTTTTCAAGGAATTTTGAAGTCCTAAAATTATGATATATTATTCAAGGAGTTTTGAAGTCCTAAAAATATAATATATTTTTCAAGAATATTAATTCCTAAAAATACAAAATATTTTCAAGGAATTTGTATTCCTAAACATATAAGATATTTTTCAAAGAATTTGAATTTTTAACTATGCCAGATATTTTTCAAGGAATTTGAATTCCTAAAAATATGGTTAGCCTGAGAGGCTATAAGTAGAGACTCACTCATCACATCCCATACCCATGCGCCTATCTCAGGGAAAGTCTGAGCTGTGAAATTCTCCAAGTCTTTATCAACTCTGTGCATCTTCTCTTGGGTAAGTATTGTTTCCCAATCTTTATGTCTTTGATGAATCTGTCTGATTTTTCCTTGCTTTGCTCTATTTTGATTTAAAACATCTGACTTGTTTGAATCAAAGAAACTTGTTTTTAATCAATGATTTGATCTTTGTTTCATTTTTTTTGATACTTTAGGATTTAGAGGTATGTAGGCCGACCACACATAGATTTTCCCTAGCCTGGGCGATTTCCAAGGTTACAAATCCCTCATAGGCCGACCACCTCTAGGTTTCCATGGTTTGAGCAATTTCCAGCTACAATTCCCATCATAGGCCGACCACCCCTAGGGTTTCCCTTGCATTGTGCGATTTCTAGGCTTTCAGATACGGGCATATCAAATTTTCAGGGATACAAATCTAGGCATAGGCAACTCCCAGGGTTACAAATCTAAGTCTAGCCTGCATTTCCCATGTCCTGGGCGATTTCCAGGGATTCGAGATCTAGGGTGGTCGGCCCAATCATAAACCAACCACCCGAGACCCTAATTTTTTTTTCCTTTGATTTATTCCCTTTTGATCCTTAGTAATGGATATGCCCCCAACCATTGACCTATATGGTTCGTGGTAGGGAGTTTCATTACGTTGATATACTAACTTTACTTTTTGTCCTTTCTTTGTTGCAGATGTCCAACTCCTCTTCGTCTGACAAGTCTTTGAGTAAGCGTAACCCCCCAAGAGCTATTGGAAAGGGTGAAAAGGATTCTTCCCCGTTCTGCTCTATATTTATTCAGTGATGAAGATTTCTTGAAAAGGTATAGCCCAATGGCGAGAGTAAAATAGACAACTCAACAACCTTCCGAAGATAATCCTCACATTGCCAGACACATCACTCAAGGCTCTTCGCCTGGCTCTTCTCAGATCTCTTCTCAGCATAGTACTCCCCGTGGCTCTCAGGGCACATCTCATTGAGGTCATTCTTCTCAGGGGAGTTTGTTTGGTCAACGAGACTCCTTGCAAGTCGGGTTTCTCAGCGGAGTTTCTCATCAGGATACCAGTCGGGTTCCCCATCACTCTTCTTCTCAGCGAGAGTATACCGAGGGCTCTCATCGCCAGGCTACTCATCCTTAGGAGCTTTCTATTCACAAGTTTCGACTTAAGGTGGCTCGTACCTCTCCCAAGAGCAAGATAGTCTCATCAGCTGCGCAACAGAAGAAGTATTTCACAGAAAGAGTTCCCTCCATTAGATTCTGGGGCCACCTTTGCTAGCAAGATCATATGGATACTGGTTGAGAAGCCTTGCCCTAGTTAGCCTTTTTTTGGTCTTTTATTCATTGTCTTTCCTTTTCTGCCATTGGTGGGGCACCTTGTACTTGACAATTTTACATATGACATTTTATGCCTTTATGCTTTTTTGTTATGAGCAGTCAGCGTATTGATTGATTTTTTTTTATTTCCAATGCTTACTAAGTATATCAACTCACAACCGTCATTGGTTCATGTATCAGTATACTCTGAACACATGTATTTCATGCGCCATACTAACCTTACTCCTTTACGTTTTTAATGCTAACAACCATGGTAATGTGAGTAGTACGATACTTCACCAAGTACCACGAACAAAAATGGCTAGGTTAACCACCCTATAGGGTTCATGGTCTGGCCGACCACCTTATAAGGGACTTGGCTAGGAGTCTCCCTACCAATGCCTATTTTGTTTTTGTTTTTTTCACTTTCAGAACATATGTTGAACAAATGTCCTAGAAAAACTTGAGCTTGCTTAGTACTTAGGGTCACGTCCTCATTGCTTGTGTATACCTCAATTGGTATGTACTATATTCCCCCCAAGTGATCATGGGTTGAAAATTCTTGGTCACTTGCTACTTGACCATGCCTTGCTTCGAGTGTTTAGACACATAGTACTATTCTTTTCACCCAATGATGCAAGCAGCAAATGCTTGTCTCTCATTGGTAATCGGATGATGATTTCATACTAAGTAGTAATGATACCTATACATAGATGCAGATTGTGTAGCAAGTTTCGATCACGATTCACGTAATCTCTCGTGTACTCATTATAATGATTGTAGAAAGAAGTGTCTAATTTGGACCAATCAATTCTTAATGGGCTAATCGAACCTGTAACGAGTCTTAGATCAAATTATCGATCGGTCCCTCAAGGACTAGATTTGATTATGATCTGATGATGGTGACTGGTCTTCGGACCAATATTTTTTTTGATCGTATGGGTCGATAGGTTCCTTAAGAACCATGATCGAGCATGATCAAATAATGGCGGCTAGTCCTTGGACCAATCTCTTTTGTTGATCGTATGGGTCGATAGGTTCCTCAAGAACCAGGATCGAACATGCTCAAATAATGGCGACTGGTCCTAAGACCAGTCTCTTTTGTTGATCGTATGGGTTGATAGGTTCCTCAAGAACATGGATTGAACATGATCAAATAATGGCGACTGGTCCTCAGACCATTCTCTTTTGTTGATCGTATGGGTCAATAGGTTCCTTAAGAACCAGGATTGAACATGATCAAATAATGGCGACTAGTCCTCAAACCAGTCTTTTTTGTTGATCGTATGGGTCAATAGGTTCCTCAAGAACCTAGATCGAACATGATCAAATAATTGGGTGACAAGGTCCTAGGACTAGTCTTTCTTTTTGGATCATATGGGTCGATAGGTTCCTTAAGAACCAAGATCGAACATTATCCATAATGGTGACAGGTCCTCAGACCAGTCTCTTGTTTGGATTTTATGGGTTGATAGGTCCCTCAAGGATCAGAATCGAACATGATTCGATAATTTAACGGCAAGGTCCTAGGGCCTGTCTCTCTTTTGGATTGTAGGGGTCGATAGGTGCCTCAAGGACCAGAATCGAATATGATCCGATGGGGTTGGCAGGTCCAAAGTGACCAGTCCCTCGTTGAAATAAATTTAAAGAATTAAGATAAACTTAAGAAATAAAATTCATTCATTCATTGAAGCACAATGGTTGTTGCATAGATAGTTCGAAAATAATACTTTTGCAAATTAAAATTTGTGTCGCCGCTAAACAGCTGCACTGATAGTACTTGTGTAGGTGTTCGCCATTCCAATAGTTTTTTTTATTAATTTTCCATTCAGTTGAGCTATCTTGTATGTCCCTGGTGGGATCACCTTCTCCACAAGGTATGGCCCTTCCCAATTAGGTCTTAGTACCCCTGCTGCAGTGTCATTAGTGTTTAGGAAAACCCTCCTGAGTAATAAGTCTCCAACTTGGAATTTTCAATCCTTCACCCTGGAGTTGAAGTATCTGGCCACTTTTTGTTGGTGTGATGCTACTCTAAGACTTGCATTTTCTCGTCTTTCTTCGATTAAATCGAGCAACTCTTCTATTAGTTGATGGTTCCTCCCTTGATTGTATGTCTCTCGTTTATGCGAAGGGGGAGTGAGTGTTGGGAAAACTTATATATGATCTTTATTTATTTTCATGTAGATCTAATATTAAACAAATTAATTTGAGATAACCTAGAACATATTTCTAAAATTGAATTCAAGGAGAACTAATGATAAGAATACTTACATTATACGCAGCGAAATGAATGAATCCTTCCTTCAGTTTCTCTAACCCTTGTATCCTTTCTGTCATAGAGTATTACCAAGAAACTGAACCGATCTTCAATTTTCTACACAGTCTTCCAAAGTATCCTTGGAATCACCTAGAATAGGGTGGGAAATTCTCAACACATGAGATAGATACAGAAAGAAGAAGAGAAAATAACAATAAGGCTTATAAAAAGACTTATGTTTAGAGAGAATCTAAAACCTATCAGAAACTTGTGTTTTCAACTTGTGACTTGAATTTTCTCTTAACATTCCTTTTATAGACTCAATTAGGTCATTTATTTAATTAAGAAATAAATAAAATAATAGCCAATTAACAACCCTAGGTCAAAATTCTCATGAGCTTTAGGCTCGTGAATTTTCCCATTTGATTATAAACCCATTGGACTTAAAAATCAAGGCCTGTATTATTTTCTATTGATTTAATTAATTAAATAATTATTTAAATCCTTTATCAAATTTATAATTTTAACCTTGATTTAAAATTATTTATTAATTTAGATACCAATTTATCTTAATTAATAAATCTACCATAATTTCTTTTTTCTTCTCTAAATTGTATAACTATGTGAAACTATCCAAAATTGACCTTGTTAACTTTGATAATTCTAATTGATAATTAAATCAATTAATTGAGACTATCTAGATGATTTTATCCAAGGTACAGTGGGGACCATGGGCCTATGAATCAAGCTCCAATAAGTTATCATAAATCTAACAAATAAATTTACTAATTAATTCCTCGTGACTCCACAAAAGACTCAGAATTGCGCTCTTGAATTCATAGAACGCTCTATAACAAATATAGATACGTTATTAATTATCCATTGTTACAACCATAATTGTCACTCAATCCTCTATAGACAGTCTACAATGAGATGAGACTAAAATACAGTTTTACCCCTCATTGTATTTTATCCTTAAAACACTTAGTTCCTTGTAAATGATATTTCAGTAAACTAATTTAATTACTGAAATGAGATCTCTATCATTTAATACCTTGAACCAAACTAAAAGGAAACCATCGTTTCACATCCTCAACAGAAGCTATAGATGTTCATATCTATGATTAACTCTCCCACTCAATTATACTACCGAGTTCCCAAGATGTAAGTATGGGCTAGTCCGTAGGGTAAGCTGGTAACGAACAAGTCAAATAACTCAAATAATACAATCAGTTAGAATACTAACCACTCAGAATTGAGATTGAATTGACTTATGGTCAACTATATGATATGACTAGAATATATAATAACGGTATGTTGACTTATCTTATCAACTGTCAATATCGGTCCAGTCCGATGTAACATATACATCCGATCTTATCTACTTTGCTAATGTTCTGGAAAGAACATAACACTACAATGTGTAAGTAGATCATATCGTAGATTGGCAAGTCAATATAAATCCTGTGCACTGACTAATCTTAGGACTAACTTATTTTGAACATATAATCATATTTATATTCCACTATGATTACGTCACTATAAAGACGATTAGTTATATGCTCGGGATCTAATAGAAGTTTATATTAAACAAATAATCATTAAAATAAAACATGTGAGCAAAGTGATTGACCAAGTAAAAAAATGATTTATATTCTTTTATTGATAATAAATGAGATTACAAAGAAATTGAGTTTTAATTAGGGCATAAAACACTAACAGTGAGTTCAATTGGCAATATGGCTTCATAACCAAACGCCAAAGAGAATGTTGTATGACCCATTGCTGTTCGAGCCGTTGTTTGATGTGACCATAGGACCTCCGGAAGTATTTCTAGCCAAGCTCCTTTGGCTTGTTCAAGGCGTCTCTTCAGAGTGTCTTTTATAGTCTTGTTCACTGCTTCTACTTGACCATTGGCTTGGAGGTGTGCTACCGAGGAAAAGCTCTTTGTGATTCCATGACTCGTACAAAATTTGGTGAACATATTGTCGAATCAAGTCCTATTGTGCGAGACTATCTTCTATGGTAGACCGAATCGACATATGATATTCTTCACCACAAAGTCTAAGACTTTCTTCGAGGTGATGGTGGCGAGGGGTTCTGCTTCAGTCCATTTGGTGAAGTAGTCTATGGCTACAACAACAAATTGGACTCCTTTTCTCGTGGGTAGCTTCCCGATCAGGTTAATTCCCCATATGGAGAAGGACCAAGGGCTTTGCATGTAACGCCCTACTTCCTTAGAGCCGTTACCAAGTGTGTTTAAAATCGTGCTTTCAACTCGCTAATCGAGATTTTAATTCAAAACGTGTAACTAAGCCATAATTAAAAAGAAAACATTAGAGAAAGTAGTTTTTCATAGCTAATCATAAAAGTTTACACTTGGGATCCCAAAACATAGTTTAGAAAATATTTACAATACAAAATTGATCAGAGTCGACTAAACGACAAAATCTGAGTTCATTTACAAGCATCTCCCAAAATCCCCTAGCTGTGACAGCCAGGCTGGCCGGACATGTACACACCACCTCACGCCAGCTGTGCTCATGGTTGGTTGATCTTCTCTTTACCCTTACCTGCACCACAGAGCATCTGTGAGCCGAAGCCCAGCAAGAAAACCCATAACAGATAACATATGCAATACACGAATCAAACATATAAACAGGCCACCAATGGCTAAACACATACGGCCTAGCCGTCCTAGGCGTTTACCAAGCCCTGGGTTCGCGGACCACGCCGTAAGGATATCCCAAGTATCCTGTTAGGGACTCGCCCTGGAAACTCGCACCCCACGTGCTCAACGCCGCTCCCGGCCTCTTGCCGTTCTCGGCCTTGCACTCATCATGCTTGATGCCGTTCCCGGCCCCACGCCATTCCCAGTCTACACCGTTCCTGGCTCTTTCCAATCACACATATAATATCAAACACGATATAGCAACAAGCACAGAATTCAAGCATAAACAGATAAAGAGCCATGCTCTACAAGTCTAGTATATAGGGCTCGGCCCTGCATGTCATTTCCATTCAATATATTGGGCTCAGCCCCGCACATAAGCTCTATGGAAACAGGGGTTGTAACGCCCTACTACCTTAGAGCCGTTACTTAGTGAGTTTAAAATAGAAATCGTGCTTTTGACTGACTCTAAGTGGTTTCTAAAACCAAAAGTGTGAATAAACCAGAGTTTAAGGCTGTACTCTTTGAAAATGTTTAGTTTCATTGAAAGCGTTAAGTATAAAACATCTGGGATCCCAACATAAGGTTTACAAAATATTTACAACTCAAAAATAGATTTACACTTGATCAACTATCAAAAGAATGGTTTAATACAACCATATACAAAATGCCCCCAACCAAAGCAGTCGGGCAGGCCGAACATGTACGCGCCGCCCCCACGTTCTCCATACTCATGGCCGGTTGACTGATTCCTTGCTTTTACCTGCCACACGGAGCACCCGTGAGCCGAAGCCCAGCAAGAAAACCCAAATAGTACATAACATATGCAAATAATATAGCTGGCATAATTCACTGATAAATAGGAAGACCATCAGATTAAACAAGCACGACCATGCCGCCCCAGAGGCCTTACCAAAGCTTGGGGTCTCGGTCCTCACCGTAGGATAACTCATGTATCCCTTGGGTCCCACCCTGGCTATAGCATCCCATGTGCTGAGCGTTACTTCCGGCCCCGAGGCCGTACCCGGCCTTCGCCGCTCTCGGCCTTAGCCGTTCATTTCATTATAATCACACATATAATACATTCAGAAATAACCATTCAAACATATAATAGTTCATCTAAGATTACACATTTGCACATAATACAATCTAGGGCCATGCCCTGAAATCACACAGTGGGCCCATGCCCTATTCTCGGGTGTTACGGTTTTCTTACCTTTAGATTCGGTAGCCTTGATCACCTGACTCCTTGAGCACGATTCTACCCGAGCCCTAGCGCTTACCTAAGAAAAATCCACAAGTCAAAGTCATCACCAACCTCAAGTCCAAAACCTAGCCTCGGGACTAATCCCGAGCCCCCGGGAAGTCCTAGATCCCCAAAACAAAGTGGCGGAATCGAGCCCCGAACCCTAGGTCAAAATCCCTTCATAAAAGCCCAAAAATCCCCTCTGTGAATAGTGCAGCGCTACAGCGCTCAAAAGAGGGCGCTGTAGCGCTGCAAGCAGAACCACCCCATCAAAAACAGGGGCTAGCGCTACAGCGCCCCCTGACTAGAGCTGTAGCGCTAGTTGCAGCCAGACCAAACCCAAAATCGCATCTTGTGATTTTCTTCTCCCATTTCAACTCCAAACTTGCCCAAAACTTTTCCAAACCCAAAAACACACATATCCACACCTCACACTCATCCCAAGCATCCCAAGAACTCAATCCCAAGCTCAAGCAACCCAAAACTCAAAATCTAACACAATGAACCCAAAAACCAGAAATTCACTCAAACAACAAAGATAGGGTCTTAGAAATCATACCGTGGGTGGAATTTCGACCTTGAATTGAACCCTAGACCTCCTTAGCTTGCACCTTCACAACCTTGACCTGTTTTCCCCAAAAACCCCATCCATTTAGCTCAAAAACACAATCCAAACCAGTCAAGCCCTAAAACAGAAAATCCCCAAGAACTTACCTCAATTTCTGATGTGATCTTGCTAATCCCTTGTAAATCCTCAAGTCTAGCTTAGGATCCTTGATGCTCAGCCTACCCTAGCTCTCCACTGAGCATGTCTCCAAGAAAAATGAAGGAAATTGGTTGGGAGAGCCACAAACCGTTCTTGGACAAAACCCTTCAGCTTTTCTCTCTTTTCTTTTCTCTTCCTTCTTTCTTTCTTTTCAGCCTATACTCTTTTCTACAAAATCCACTAAGTATAAAGCCCCCCTTTAATTCATCTCTACAAGCCTAAAGACCAAAATGCCCTCCCTTAATAATTCTAAACTCTTATGTCCATAAAGGGGCATTTTAGTCATATTACCCAAATTCCCACTAATTCCTCAAGTGTTCCTAATAATTCCCGCTCGCTACCCAATACCTGATTAATCATCAAATATACATTCCTCATCATCAAGATTAACCTCAATATATTTCCAAATTCTCATTTAAACTCCCCAGGCTTAACCCAAGCCGGGTATAGATTCCCGCTTTGACTTTTCCGCTAACCCGCTCACTCTAGGATCGTCTCGAGTCATGAATCACCGATATCAACACAAAACATGCCCAAAATGGCCAGATTACAATTATGCTCAATCAGGTCTACATGCATACTAATTCACATAGTCATGCATCACAAATAATCAAATAGTCAAATAACGTGCATTAAACCATAGTCATGCATTAAACTCATTAAAGTCACACACAGAATCCCATTATGCCCTCCAGGCACACTACTCAAGGCCCTTAAGCCTTAATAGTGAATTTGGGGTCGTTACAGGGGTTTTCTTACCTGAGTTCCGAGCTTCCTGAGCAACGATGCCCCGAGCACAGTTCGCTAACGTGAGCCTCGCCGAAATCCTAGTCACAACACATAACAATATCCGACCATCAAATTATAACCCAAAAAATAACCTCAAACCATAACCCTAACCTCTGGGACCTTGAATTCTATCAATCCGAATGATAAAATCCATCCCGAGCCTTACCCTTTAAGTTCCCAAGTCAAAAATATCATTAAAATCCTCACTGACACTAAGGGCCGCGACCCCACCATCTAGAGCCGCGACTAGCCTCAAAACAGAGGCTAGCTCTTCACTGACCCCCACACGGGCCGCGGCGCGCCCAGCAGGCACCACGACGCGCATGAATTCTCTCAGCCTCCCATGGATGCGCGCGCACGCGGGCCGCGACGCACCCCTCCTAGGGCTGCGGCGCTATACAGCGAACCCAGATTTCTACACCAGTTTTCCATCCCTCCTTCAAGCCAATTCCCACCAAAACCAAGCTAACATTCCTAGCTAATAACACCATCATTCTAGCTTAATTTCAACACCAAAACCCAACAGAAATCTACTCCAAAATATAACTAGAACACCCAAAAACAGCCTAGATTCTACCCACATGCAAAGCTTGAAAACACAGCTGAAACTTGAACATATCTTCCATGGAAAACTTACCTCTTGCTGAATTCAAACCCCTGATGTTGAACCTTATTCCACAAGCCTTAAGCTTCTGAGTCAACACAGCTGAATCCCTTGCTTATGCTATCTTGCACCAAGAATTCCCTATGAGTTTCCTCTTGAGTGTTGTCTTAGAAAGTGAGAGAGAGATAAGCACAAACTAACTTCAGTTCAAAGAGAAGTATGGGTTGGTTTCTCAAGGTTTCTAAACAGTTCCTTTCTTTTATTGTTTTATATAGCTTAAGTCTAAAGGTTATCTCAAGGCTTGGGGTGTCAAAATGTCCCCGAGGGCAAAAATGGTAAATTCCCCAAATATTCCCACCTAGGCATTCTATCCTCAAATATATCTCCAAATATTTATTTCTATGTCCCGATAATCCCATAACTCAACTAATACCCGAATTACCCCTCGACTCGCCCCGAGTCCGAATCTCAACCCCGTTGTGACTCTCTGGCTAACTGCTCCCCAGGACTGTCTCGGATCGTGCTGTACAGACATATCACACATATACAACATATATTTCATTTATCACATTTATGCCCCCCAATATCCAGACGGGGCTCACATGCACATTTAACTCAATTAAACATGCATCATAATCATATATACACATAAATTCACATATAAGCAAATTAAACCACTTATTGCCCTCCAGGCACACTAATCAAGGCCCTAAGCCCGATTAAAAAATTCAGGTCGTTACATTGCATTTGTGTTAATTCATTAGGTGTTGCCCAGGGTATCTTGGAGAACGCCTGAAACTTGTGGCATCTTTTGACATACTCCATCGAGTCTTCGTTCATCGTTGGCTAGAAGTATCCTTGCCTTAGGATTTTCTTTGATAGGCTCTGCCCTCCAGCGTGATCTCCACAAAACCCCTCATGTACCTCAATCATTAACGACTTTGACTGGTCTAGTGTAACACACCTTAGAAGTGGTAGGGAGTACCTTCATCGGTACAAGACCCCTTCGACTCTCATATATCATGCAACTTTTCTCACCAACTTCCTTGCTTTGTTTCGATCACTGGGTACTACTCCATGGTTGAGATAGTTAATAATAGGGGTTATCTATGTATCTCCTAACTCAACAGGTAGTGCCTCATGCTCGGTTATGCTTCTTTTCGCCAAGTATTCGATGGGAATGACATTCATGGCGTGTGCGTCTTTTTCACTAGCAAGCTGGTTAAGGCAACAACATTGGCATTCTGCTCCCTCGAGACTTGTGTAATCGAGTATCTCTTGAACTATGCCAACAAGTTCTTCACCTTGTTCAGGTATTACACCATCCTAAGTCCCTTGGCTTAATACTCCCCTAGTACCTGGTACACTACTAGTTGGGAATCGCTAAATATCTCCAGGGATTGTGCATGCATATCCCGAGAAAAGCATAATCCTGCTAGCAATGCCTCGTACTCAGCCTCATTATTTGAAGCCTTGAATCCAAATCTGAGAGCGCAGTGGATTCGATGATTCTCTGGAGTGACTAGTATGATTCCTGCGCCTGAGTTGTGTTCATTGGATGCTCCATCAACATATAGCTTCCATACGGGAGTATCTCCTTCCTTCTCGGTATCTCCATTCTTAGATTGGTAGGAAGGGTCTTCAAGGTTGGTGCCTTCGGCTATGAAGTCTGCCAATGCTTGTCCTTTTATCGCCATCCTCAGATGATAAGTGATATCAAACTGCTCTAACTCCACCACCCATTTGAGTAACCGTCTTGAGGCCTCTGGCTTCTGACGAACTTGTTGTAGCGATTGATCGGTTAGGACTCGGATCAAGTGAGCTTGGAAGTATGGACGCAACTTCTGAGAGGCAATTACAAAACAATAGGCTAGTTTTTCAAGAGGGGGATACTTAGACTCTCACCTACTAGCCTTTTACTGATATAGTATACAGGGTACTGTGCCCTGTTCTCTTCTTTTTACCAAAGCAATGCTAAATGCATGCTCAGTGATTGCCAAATAGATGAATAGTACTTCACGATATATTGGCTTCGCTAGGATGGGAGGTTGAGCGAGATGCTCCTTCAAGGCTTGGAAGGCTTTCTCGTAGTCCTCGGTCCATTGGATCTTCTTGCTGCCCCTTAGTAAGTTAAAGAAGGGGACACACTTGTCCGTATACTTCGATATGAACCTACAGATGGCAACTACTCTCCCTATTAAGGTTTGCACTTCTTTGATTGTGGCAGGTGACTTCATGTTGATCAATGCATTCCACGTGAATTGACTATGTATCCGAGAAACTTATCAGAACCAACTCCAAACGAGCACTTGAGAGCATTTAACTTCATGCGATACTTTGTAAGTATTGCAAAGCATTCCTCCAAGTCTTGAACATGCCCTTTATGGACTTAACCAACATGTCATTGACATATACCTCCATATTTTTGCCGATCAAGTCTCGGAACATGCCCTTCACTAAACGCTAGTAGGTGGCTCCTACGTTCTTCAAGCTGAATGGCATTACCTTATAACAGTATAATCCCTTGTTTGTCCAGAAGCTGGTATGTTCCTCGTCAGGAGGGTGCATACTTATCTGATTATACCCAGAATATGCATCCATGAATGAGAGTATTTCATGACCTGCAGTAACATCGACCAATTGGTCTATTCTGGGTAGTGGGAAGCAGTCTTTGGGGCAGGCCTTGTTCAGATCTGTGAAGTCCACGCATGTCCTCCACTTCCCGCTTGGTTTTGGAACCAGCACGGGGTTTGATACCTAGTCTGGGTAGTAGGCCTACCTTATAAAACCATTTTCCTTAAGCCGCTCGACCTCCTCTTCAGGGCTTGAGATCGATCTTTGTCAAGCAGTCTCCGTTTTTGTTGCACCGGTGGGTAGTTTTTGTCCACAATGAGGACATGGCTTATTAAGGATGGAGAAATTCAACCAAGTCCTTATGTGACCAGGCAAAGACGTCCTGGTTCTTCAAAAATTCTACCAATCGTGCCTTAATTTCCACCAGTCGATATTATTGATATCTCCTTAGTATTTCTTCCAAGATGTTTGTTTTTTTACAAGAAGAAGCTAACCCTTTGCACTATCCAGGGTTTCAGTATTTATAGGAGATTGATATCTGAGTAGATATTGGGGTCATCCCATGACCTTTTCATCCATCATGTCATTTATGTGACATCGATGATTAATTCCTAAACCTTACAGTGAAGTGTGGTCTAATCAATAGGTAAAGATGGGTAATGGGCCGCATGGCCCAAATCAGGCGTGGGATGTCTGAACACGCACGTTTATATTGCGTGGTAGACTTTACAAGGATTCAGTGGTGTTAGGCCTCTGATGCACTACGAGCTTAATCTGGCGCTAGCTCATGGCTCTTATCATGCCGACACAATGACTATAAGGAGCAACTAAATGAATAACCAGCTCGGGCTGGTTACTTAGGGGACCGTGACAAACAGCTCCGGATGGACGGTTGACACGTGGTAGATCGAGTTAGGCCCTTCTTTAGCTCGCCAAAGTGTGTGCGGATATTTAGGGCGTACATGTGCCCCCCAAGCCCCTGCTCGTGATCTATGACGTCATCTGTGATCTTCACAGCGGGGGCTTTTAAAATTCCCTTTCGACTCTTCATGTCCTGCCCACTACACGGGTACCGGACACGTGGAGCTCCGTGGTTGGCAACAGTTCAGATTCCAAGAATTGCATTAAATGGCCTAGCCACCTTTCTGCCGTCATTTCACCTCTCGAGTTATGACCTCGTATTTCGCATTAATTTTATTGGACGGTCCACCTTGCATTAATTTGATTGGATGGTCCTCGTTTCCTTATGCCTCTTACGTATATATAAGGTGGGCAATCTTCAGTACTAGTCACTCTTCATTTGAATTTTTTTTTATCTTCTCTCTTTTGAGTTTCAGAAGTTCTTCTTCTTTCGATCATAATCCCAAAAATCCCCACGTTCTCGCCACAAGAGTCTCTCAGAAGTCCAGCTTTAAGGATTCCACCAGGACTCCTACTCCTACGCTCTCTGCAACTTTCACTCGGAAAATACACTGTAAGTTCCCTGTCCGTTTGTATGTTTCGATTTTCCTGTTTCTTTGATAGGAAAATTTATTTCTCAGTCGTAAACAATAGGTTGTTTTTGGCTGGGCTTTGGCGCATAGGTTCCAATTCTAGGCATATTGATTATACTTAGAAACATGCCTAGGAATATGATGTTCATAACTAGGTAACTTTTGGGTAATTTTCTGGGTAAATTTAGGAAATGCCTATTTGGAATATAGAAGGTGAGAGGTTTTTAGGGTTCAAAACCGGGTAGCTTAGCGGTCACGCTTCCTAGGTGGTTTTGCTCCCAAAACTTCCCTTCCAAGGCAAGCAATAATCTGCCCCTCCTAACACAAAGATCCCTGGAGATCAGGGATCCGTTGGAAACGTGGGCGCATGACTGTGGCAATGCGTGGCTTCACACACCGCGGGCTGAGATTACCTTAGCCCGTGTATGAAAATCACTTCTTCTCACGCTGTTTTTCCTTTCTTACTTTTTAGGTCGCCTATTAAGCTTTTCCTCATTCTTGCTCGCTAGGTGATCAGATGGGACCCAGAAAGAACGTGTCCAAGAAAAGCATGGCCGACTCGTCATCCCAGCAGTCCAACAAAGGGAATGAGATTGAGGTCGAGTCTCCCATTCCCCAATTTGGTCCCACGGTGGAGAAGGAGGTCGAGGTGGGACCTGACGCTTTGTTTGTGGCAGAGAGGATAGCCTCGAAGATCAAGACCCAAGGGAGGGTCAATAAGATTATGCTGTCCCATAACATCGAGATTGGGACTAGCGCTCTTATTGCCCGACCTCCCTATAAGGGGGAGAGGAGCTGCATGCCACTAGAGGAGGAATTTGCGGCCTGGAGCGACGAGCACCTGAGGGTTGGGGCCTTCCTCTCCCTCGATCAATACTTTGCTGACTTCCTCAACTATGTGAAGCTGGTGCCATTTCAACTCCCCCCGAACTCATACCGTCTGCTGGCCGGGCTGAGGTATCTTTTCCTGCAACAGATGTGGGAGGTCCCCACCTCGGTGGACATCCTTTATTTCTTCTGCCTCAAGGTTAGACCAGATCAACGGGGACGAGGCGACGAGTTCTACTACTTGACCCGCTTCCCGAATTCTCTTCTAGTCATCGAACTGCCTAGCCATCCCAACGACTTCAAAGACCAGTTCTTTATGTCGAACGGGTTTCGCAACTGCGAACATCATTATTTCAACCGTCCTCGTAAGTTCTCTATATTCTCAGCTCGCGAAATCAACATATTACTTTATTCCATTTCATTTGTACTGACTTGAGCATCATCTTGCAGCCATTTTTGTGAGGACGGCCAAATCAGTGAACCTTGGGGGTCAATACGATACTTTGGCGGGGCTCCCGCCTAGTGAGAAAGACTACCGCAAGCTCGTGTCTGATGAGACGATGCTGGTGTGTAAGTTAATCTCTGTGGGCCAGACTCTGGCCTTGAGGAGGACGCAGGCTAACCACCCAGTAGCTCGTGAGCTGGTGCCTATCCTCGAGGGGGATGCCGCAGACGGTGACAGCGACGAGCAGGACAAAGAAGATGAGGTGTTGCTCGTGCGATGAAGGCGAGCTCTCGAGGCTGCTCGGGGCTTCGACGTGGATCGGGCTCAGTCGGGGGCAGCAGCCGGCCCCTCTGGCCAAGGTAACCCATACCCATCTAGGGACCTAGATAGGGCTGTCGCAGACCTTAGGCTTGTCAGGTTTAACCCACACCAGCTCGTACATCGTCATCGAGACGACCCAGACCTTAACATAGACCTACTCTAGTGTGTGGACCAATTAGTGTTACGCCATGATATGGGTCATCCTAGGGGCACCGTAGTAGTAGACAACACCTTGTCCTTTAGGTCGGCCTTCTTTGAGGAGTATGGGACCAACCTTAGGTCGTGGTCCTCCCTTCTGGAGGGTGTAGTCGCTCCAGGGCTTAGACAATATGTAGAGGAGCCCAGTCCTGAGGCAGATCCGGACCCAGAGCCCTCTCTGATCCGTGAAGTACTAAACTTAGACTCCCTTATAGAAGTTCCGAGGCTGGAGGTCGTGGCAATAGATTCCTCCTCTAGCTCGGAGGGTAGGACCTTTTCAATACACCCTATATTTCTCTTGTAATAAAACAACTTTACATGTATACTAATGTTCCTTTCTTTTTGTTTCAGGCTAGGAGATGGCACAACCCGGAGACAGTGCCCTGCGATCCATCTTCCAAGGGGGAACCCTCCTTCCATACCGTTCGGGCCATTGGTCAAGAGACCCCGGCTGGCCAAGAAGACTCCTGCTTCCGGGACTACCTCCAAGTCCCCCGCCTAGGGGAGGAGTTAGATCCCCATAGCCACAGAGAATATGCCTCCACCTCCCCTGCGATCTCCAGCCCCTACTCGGGAATAGGAGGCACCAGCTGGAACTCCGCCAGTCCCTGCTCCCATCGTGCGCATCCCGGTTAATGCCCAGGACTTGGAGAAAATCTCGGAGACCTTCCAAGGGATGATCTATGAGATCGCGAGCTATACGGTGGAGCATTATTACAAGGCCAACTTGAGGGCCTTGAGGGAGATTGAGGCGAGGAGCCCCGAGAACGTCATAGAGTCTGCGCTGGGGATGAACCTAATGGTAAGTTTACTTAGTTAAATTTCTTTGCTTTCTTCCCAGCACGTGTCTTACACTTTGTATTTGCGGGCGACTTTGGCTCTACACCGCAGCATAGCTTGGACCAGGGCCAGGACTGACGAGCTCAGAGGTGAGCTCCAGACTGCTCAAGCTGCTCTCGCATCTACTCAACAGCAGGAGCAAAGTGCCAAGGTTGCCTTGATGGCTGCCAAAGAAAATGAAAAGGCTGAACAGGCCGCCTTGGCCGCTGCAAAGGCCAAGCTCGAGGAGGCCAAGGCTAAGCAGTTGGTGGCTGAGGCCGCCACTGTGGCAGAGAGGGCGTCCTCCAGCTCCTCCATGGAGGCCATGCTCTACCATTGCTGGACCTTTAACCAAGATGGCAATTTCTCTTTTCTGGCGCCCGAGGTGTGGGAGCCATTCCTTGAGAAGTTCAAGGCTTGTCTTCAACAGGAGCCACCTTTTGAGACTGGGGAGACTTTCGCTGCAGGTGATCAAGAAACCGAGGGGGTGACCTCATCGAGGCGACTTTGGGGGGCCTAGAATTTTTGGATTCTTCGTTTTTATTTACCTGTAATTATCTACAACGAGGTTTTTCCTCCTCGAGACAATTAATTTCAGTTACCCTGGATTTTATTTCAATCTACTTTATTTATTATTATTATTTTTATATTTTATATTTTTTTTTATGTATTTGGGAAAAACTTAGTTCGTGTTAGTTTATTGACCAATTTTCTTTGAGATTGCAAAGTATTGCTAGTCAAATTTTAACCAACTTCTAAGTTTTAGGACTTGGATGTGTCCAGGCTATTAATTTAAAAACTTAGTTCGCGTTAGTTTTATCGGCACCTCGTGCTTTTTAGGAAAAACACTGGTTAATCAATTTAACTAACTTCTAAGTTTTAGGACCTGGTTGTGTCCAGGATATCAATTTAAAAAAAAAACTTAATTCGCGTTAGTTTTATCGACATCTCGTGCTTTTTAGGAAAAACACTTGTTAATCAATTTAACTAACTTCTAAGTTTTAGGACCTGGTTGTGTCCAGGATATCAATTTAAAAAAAACTTAGTTCGCGTTAGTTTTATCGACACCTCATGCTTTTTAGGAAAAACACTAGTTAATCAATTTAACTAACTTCTAAGTTTTAGGACCTGGTTGTGTCCAGGATATCAATTTAAAAACTTAGTTCGCATTAGTTTTATCGACACCTCGTGCTTTTTAGGAAAAATAATGGCTAATCAATTTAACTAACTTCTATGTTTTAGGACCTGGTTATGTCCAGGATATCAATTTAAAAACTTAGTTCGCGTTAGTTTTATCGACACCTCGTGCTTTTTAGGAAAAACACTGGCTAATCAATTTAACTAACTTCTAAGTTTTAGGACCTGGTTGTGTCCAGGATATCAATTTAAAAACTTAGTTCGCGTTAGTTTTATCGACACCTCGTGCTTTTTAGGAAAAACACTGGCTAATCAATTTAACTAACTTCTAAGTTTTAGGACCTGGTTGTGTCCAGGATATCAATTTAAAAACTTAGTTCGCGTTAGTTTTATCGACACCTCGTGCTTTTTAGGAAAAACACTGGTTAATCAATTTAACTAACTTCTAAGTTTTAGGACCTGGTTGTGTCCAGGATATCAATTTAAAAACTTAGTTCGCTCTAGTTTTATTGACACCTCGTGCTTTTTAGGAAAAACAATGGTTAATCAATTTAACTAACTTCTAAGTTTTAGGACCTGGTTGTGTCCAGGATATATGCCCCCCAAGTAAGCAGAAAGAGATCTTTCTCGGTTACTTTGAACATCGCTCTTCTAAGTCTGCATGCACACGGAAACATACGATACAAGAAATATACTTCTCATTTTTTGATAAAACAGGGTGGCTTTTATAATTAAGCCTTACAAAAGCATGACTATTGATAATATTTCTTTAGGTGAACAACGTTCCATGTCTGTGGGACTGTTTCTCCATTAACCCGAGCTAGCTTAAAGGTCCCTTCCTTCTCAACCTCTATTATTTGATAGGGCCCTTCGCAGTTTGGTCCCAAAACTTCATCCTTGGGATCCTTACCAGCTAAAAAGAGCCTTTGGAGCACCAAGTCGCCTAAGCTAAAGACGCATTTCTTGACCCTTGAGTTGAAAGAACGAGTGATTTTTTGTTGATAATGCACGAGCTGCAGCTGTGAATCCTCTCGTTTTTCGTCAATTAGGTCGAGGGACGCGCTAAGAAATTTATCGTTTTGGTCTTGGCTGAACGCCCGAACTCTATGCGAGGCTATCTTTGTTTCGACAGGAAGGACGACTTCACTTCCGAAGCTCAGGGAGAAAGGAGTATGCCCCGTCAAAGTTCGGTATGAGGTCCGGTATGCCCACATCACCTATGGGAGCTGTTCAGGCCAAACTCCTTTAACTTCATCCAGCCTCTTCTTAAGGCTCGCTTTGAGCGTCTTGTTCACAGTCTTGATCTTCCCATTAGCCTGGGGGTAGGCCACGGAGGAAAAACTTTTAATTATGCTGTGTCTTTCACAGAATTCGATGAAGAGGTCGCTATCGAACTGGGTTCCGTTATCCGACACGATCTTCTTTGGAAGCCCGAATCGGCAGACAATATTCTTAACCACAAAGTCGAGGACCCTCTTTGATGTTATTGTCGCCAGGGGTTCCACTTCTGCCCATTTCGTGAAGTAGTCAATAGCTACCACCATATAGCGAACTCCTCCTTTTCCCGTGGGTAGGGCAGCAACTAAGTCAATTCCCCATACCGCAAACGGCCACGGGGATGAGATCATCTTCAGCTCGATCGGCGGAGCTCGGGCGATCGTGGCGAACGGCTGGCAGTTGTCACACTTTTGGACGTAAGAAACTGAGTCCTTTGATAGAGTGGGACAATAATATCCTTGCCTCAATATCTTCAAGGCCAGGCTTTGCCCCCCAGCGTGATCCCCACAAAAGCCTTCATGTACCTCTTGCAGAATAGCCTTGGCCTCTTATGGTAGAACACATCGCAGAAGAGGCAAAGAAAGGCCACGTCAGTACAACATCCCATCTACGATGGTATACCTCGGAGCCTGATAAAGTATTCTCCTTGCGCCGCTTCGCTCTTCAGGAAATTTTCCTGTTGTGAGGTATTCAATTATGGGAGTCATCCAAGTTGGCCAAACGTCGATCATCTCAACCTCTCTCACAGTTTCCTCTACGCTTGGCCTTTCCAAGAATTCCATCGGTATCAGGCCCAAGGCTTCGGCCTCCCTGGAGATGGCAAGCTTTGCTAAGGCATCAGTATTGGCGTTCTGCTCCCGAGGGATCTGTTCGACTAGGCTGTACTCAAATGCGGACAACTCCTTCCATATCGCCAGGTAGGCCGCCATCTTGGTTCCCCGTGCTTGGTATTTTCCTGATACATGGTTAACCACGAGCTGGGAATCGCTATAGCACTGGACGGAGCTGACCTTCAGCTCCCGGGCCACCCTTAGTCCAGCCAATAAAGCTTCGTACTCGGCCTCATTGTTGGACGCTTCGAATCCGAACCGTAACGCGGAGTGGAAACGATGTCCCTCTGGGGATATCAAAATGACCCCAGTTCCGGACCCATTCTCATTGGACGAACCGTCCACAAAGACTTTCCACAAGGCCTGCACTGGTTCTTCCATCAGTTCCTCTTGGAATCTAGTCCACTCTGCCACGAAATCAGCTAGAGCTTGGCTTTTGATCGCAGTTTGCGGTACGTATAGTATCTCAAATTGGCTAAGCTCGATAGCCCACTTCAAAAGACGTCCCGATGCCTCAGGTTTATGCAATACCTGCCTTAAAGGTTGATCGATTATGACGTCGATTGAATGGGACTAGAAATACGGCCCGAGCTTCCTGGAGGCCGTGATAAGGTAGAACGCCATTTTTTCCATCAATGGATATCGAGATTCAGCTCTGCGGAGCCTCTTGCTAATATAATAGATCGGCTTCTGAGACCGGTCCTCTTCCCGGACCAGCACGACGCTAGCCACATCTTCTGTGATAGCTAGGTAAAGAAAAAGAGGCTCTCCTGCTATCGGTTTAGACAACACGGGTGGCCCAGATAAATGTGCTTTTAGGTCAAGGAAGGCACGCTCGCACTCATCGGTCCATTCGAACTTTTTATTTCCCCGGAGCAGGTTATAGAATGGCAAACACTTGTCGGTTGATTTGGAAATGAACCGACTAAGGGATGCCACCCTTCCTGTCAGACTTTGGACGTCTTTTCGCGACCGGGGTGATGGCATTTCGAGTAGCGATCTAATTTTATCAGGGTTCGCCTCTATTCCTCGGGTGTTGACTATGAAACCCAGAAATTTTCCTGACGTAACCCCGAAGGTACATTTATGGG
The DNA here is from genome assembly GCF_963169125.1 of Humulus lupulus. Lineage (NCBI taxonomy): Eukaryota > Viridiplantae > Streptophyta > Magnoliopsida > Rosales > Cannabaceae > Humulus > Humulus lupulus. Next base: position 142,534,668 of record NC_084798.1, on the reverse strand, counting down.
GATTCAGCCTCATACCATATTTCCTTAAGATCTCAAAACATTCCTTCAAGTCGGGAACATGGTTATCGGCTATTTTTGACTTGACCAACATGTTGTCAACATACACTTCCATGTTTTTCATGATCTGATTAGCGAACATTCTGTTGACCAATCTCTGATATGTAGCTCCCGCATTCTTCAGCCCGAAGGGCATGACCTTGTAACAATAAATGTTGGTTGGGGTCATGAAGCTAGTGTGTTCTTGGTCCGCAGGGTTCATGGTGATCTGGTTATAACTCGAGTATGCATCCATGAAAGACATGAGCTCGTGTCCCGCAGTGGTATCCACCAATTGGTCAATTCTCGGTAAGGGGAAGCAATCTTTGGGGCATGCTTTATTCAGATTAGAAAAGTCGATGCAGGTCCGCCACTTCCCATTGGGCTTCGGGACCAAAACAGGATTGGTGACCTAGATTGGGTATTTAACTTCGTGAATAAAGCCGCATTTTAAAAGTCGAGCTACTTCTTCTTCTAGGGCCTCAACTCGGGTTGTGCCCAGGCGCCTCTGTTTCTGGGACTTCGCAGGCATGTTTTTGTCCAAGTTAAGGGTATGCATGATGACGCTTGGGCTGATCCCTATCATGTCTTCATGAGACTAGGCGAACACGTATAGATTTTCTTGTAGAAATTTCAGCAGCTCCGCCTTTCTCTCATTACAAAGGTTTTTCCCGAGCCTAACCACCCTCGAAGGGTCTCTAGGATCGATGTTCACCTCTTCGAGCTCTTCGATGGCCTGGACCTCGGATCTATCTTTGCCTATCCTTGGGTCGATATCATCACTCAAGGTGATACCTACGCCATCGGCTTCCTGAGGTTTTTCTATCCCGGGAATGGATCTCACTTCCTGAGATTCCTCGTTTCCACCCTGAATGGTCATCGTTTGCTGCCCAGGTCATGATTTTCCCTTCATAGAAATGCTATAACATTCCCTAGCAGCGAGCTGATCACCTCGGACCGTACATACTCCCACAGAGGAGGGGAATTTGACTGCGAGGTGGCAGTAGAAGTTATGGCTTCGAATGCCATCAACATAGGTCGGCCCAGAATTGCGTTGTATGTGGTGGGACAGTCGATAACCACGAACTCAAGGAGTTTGGAGACAGTTCAGGGACTCTCTCCCAAAGTTATTACTAACTCGATTGTTCCTATCACTGCCGACCCTTCCCCGGAAAACCCATACAACATCATGGAGGTGGTCTTCAGCTCGGCTACAGACAACCCCATTTTTTCTAGGGTGGACCAGAACAACAGGTTTACCGAACTCCCATTATCAACCAGCATCCTCATAACTCTCTGATTGGCTAGCTGGGCAGTTATGACTAGAGGATCGTTATGTGGGAATTGGACATGACTAGCGTCCTCTTCGGTAAAACTGATTGGTTGTTTCTCCAATCGCTGCTGTTTGGGTAGACGATGCTCTGGGATAAACTCAACTCTACTATGAGACTTCAGCTCATTGACGTACCTCTTCTGGGCACCTCTGCTCGTGCCGGCCAGATGAGAGCCTTCGGAGATGGTGGTTATATCTCCTCCTATTATAGGGGGAGGGGTATCCTGATTTACCCGGGCCTCAGGCTAATTTATCGGAGCTTCCGAGGTTTGCTGATTGGTAGGGACTCGATTCCGCACATACTGAGTCAAAGGTCTGGCTCTAATGAGTGTCTTGATCTCGTCCTTCAGATGCCTACAATCGTCAGTGTTGTGGCTGATGTCGTTGTGGAATCGACAGAATTTGGAAGGGTCTCTCTTGGCCTTCTGGTTTCTCAAAGGCTCTAGCTTTCTCCAGGGAAGGCGGGCATAATTTGCTAGGAAAATGTGCTCCCTAGTATCTGTGAGCTCGGTATAGACTGCGTAGACTGGCTTGAACTTTTCCGTGGGCTTGTTCTTCTTAGGACCATTCTGACCTCCCTCGCCGCTCCCCTTTCTCTTGCCTTCACCCCTTTGGTTATTCTGGGCAATGGTTTGAGTCGTTTTCACGACATTCGTTTCCGCTCCAACAGGCTGATCAAGGGTTTGGTTGGTTCCCGCGACCGAGGCTCGCGCCTCTTCCAAGTTTATCCATTCTTGGGCCTTGTTCAAGAATTCATCCACGGTGCTGACACCTCTCCTCTGGATTTCTTTCCACAGCCCGCCCCCAACAAGGATTCTAGTCCTCATAGCCATAAGCTTGGAACTATCGTCCGCGTCCTTAGCTTGAGCCGCAACGTTTGTGAACCTGCTCAGGTAAGCTTTTAAGGGTTTCCCGGGCTATTGCTTCACATTCGCCAGGGTGTCCACTTTGACGCGGGCCGCTTGAGAGGCTCAGAATGCCCTCTTGAAATGGGCAGAGAAATTCTTCCACGAGCTGATCGACTGCTTTTTACACTACTTGAACCACTGTCTAGCTGGCCCGATCATGGTCGAAGGGAATATCAAGCATCTCAGCTCGGGGCTGATATTATGGGCCATCATTAGGGTATTGAACATACCCAAGTGATCCGACGGGTCCCCATTCCCGTCGAATTTTGATAGATGGGGCATTCGAAAACCCGGCGGGTATGTCGTGGCTGCTATGCTGGGTAAAAAGCTCTAGCTCATCTCCTGAGTCATATTCATCCTTGCCCTTTTCTGAGAAGAGTGTCTTCATTAGCTCCTCCATCTGAGCTAACCTTTCAAGGGTCTGGTCCTTGATCCCTTGGTTGTTCTGGGGCTGTTCAACAGCTCCTGCTCCATTGTATGCGTTAGGCGGGTTATTGTCCCTCCAAGCTTGAGCTTGGTTTGGCGGGACATTCCCACTGTCACGTACTTCATAAGGACCATCCTCTCGACGAACATGACTTTCATTTCTGGTCAGGTCCCCCCTCTGCGAGTTGAGGCGATCTCGAAGGTCGGTTCTCGAGGTGGCCCGAGGGCTTTGCGCCGAAATTAGACGATCTGCCACTTTGGTGGCTATTGGTCCAATAGATCCCATTAGAAAATCTTGGAGCCTACTGCCAGGGGTGAGGATCTGGGACATTCCCGCATGCTCGCGGGTGATTGGTAGGAACGGTAGGAGGAGGATTCCTTCTGCTGCTCCCGTGCGCCGGAATATCTCGGGCAGGACGAGGAGGAGATGGGTATCTTATCGGTGAAGGGGGATGCCTAACTGGTGAAGCGATCTTGGTCCCGTCCAACCGAATCAAACTAGCTCGTGGTCGTTCCACTCTACCGCCTCCAGCTTCCTACGCCCGGCGGTCTGACCGCGGCACGGGAGGGCTGGCCGGAGCAGGTTGTCTGCGCGAGCTTTCCTCGGACCTCCTTCACGAGCTGCCACGAGCCCTTCTGGGTGCGTTCGATGGTGGAGCCGAACTAGGAGTTGAGGTTCTGACTAATTGGCTGACTTGCTGATTGGCCCTGGGAAAGTCCTCAAACATAGCTTCCTGGTTATGGTACGACATGGGCGCAGAACTTGGGGTTGAGGTTCTAACCGACCGACTGGGTCTGGGCCGACTATCCCTGTAGGACTTGTGAGTCCCGCTTTACCTTTTTCTGACGTTAACGTTGGTTGCAAGAAGGGGTAGTCGAGCCAAGACCTCCTCGATTTGCTTACTTGCTCTGGATAGCTGACCCCTCAACTGTACGTTCTCCATTTTTATCGCCGTCAGGTAACCAGGGTTCAGATTTGGCGGTCGGGGCGTCGAACTTCCAGTGTCGTCATGGCCCATCAGCTGCATTTCCAATCGCTGCTGGACCTCTGGGTTTGGTTCGTCAGATATGGCAGCATGGTGGGCCTCCTGCCCATCATGTTGATCTGCCTCGTTACCATGCCTCGACCGAGTAACCACCATGATCAAGTTTTTGTGATAGCACTAATCTAAACACTCTCAATGAAAGCACCAAATTGTCGAGGCGATTTTTCGCCAATAGATAATTATACGAATAAGTAGGATGGATTAGTGCCGAGTGATAAACCGTAATATGAAAATGATAGTAATCTAGGATGTGGAAATTAATTGCAAGGAACTAACAGTCACTCCTTTTTTAGGTGGTTCGGAGGTTAAAATCCCCCTTGTCCAACGGTCGATATTATTGATATCTCCTCAGTATTTCTTACAGATGCTTGTTTTTTTACAAGAAGAAGCCAACCCTTTGCACTATCCAGGGTTTCAGTATTTATACGAGATTGATATCTGAGTAGATATTGGGGTAATCCCGTGACCTTTTCATCCATCATGTCATTTATGTGACATCGATGATTAATTCTTAAACCTTACAGTGAAGTGTGGTCTAATCAATAGGTAAAGATGGGTAATGGGCCGCATGGACCAAATTAGGCGTGGGATGTCTGAACATGCATGTTTATACTACGTATCCGAGAATTCAAGAATAGAATAGACACGTGATGTCTGATATACACACGTTTATATTGCGTGGTTGACTTTACAAGGATTCGGGGGTGTTAGGCCTCTCATGCACTACGAGCTTAATTTGGCGCTAGCTCGTGGCTCTTATCATGCCGACACAATGACTCTAAGGAGCAACTAAATGAATAACCAGCTCGGACTGGTTAATTAGGGAACGGTGACAAACAGCTCCGGATGGATGGTTGACACGTGGCATATTGAGTTAGGCCCTTCTTTAGCTCGCCAAAGTGTGTGTGGATATTTAGGGCGTACGAGCTTCATCTTCTCGAGGGATGATTTGTAGATGATATCTACTGAGCTTCCCATATCCACCAATCATCTCTTCACTCGGGCATTGGCGATTTGAATGGTAAGGACCAGAGGATCACTGTGGGGGTACCTCACGTGTCTGGCGTCATTCTCCGTAAAAGTGAGAGTTTCACTTTCATACTTCGGATTTTTTGGAGCCTTCTCCTTGACTGCCATGCACTGGGAAGACTCCCCTACCTCATGTCTTAGGGTCCTTGCATATCGCTCATGAGCATTGTTACTGTTGCCTGCCATGTGCCCCCCCCGCCCCCCCCCCCCCCCCCCACACACACACACATATGGTGTCCAACGTGAAGTCCACTGCAGCTGGCTCCAATGGTGGACTCCTCTCCCTTCGAAACTCTGGATTCCTGCTCAGGGTTTCGGTCTTGACTCGGTACCTTGAGAGTTTTCCTGATCAGAGGAGAAACTCTATCTCATCCTTCAACTGTTTGCACTCATTTGTGTCTAGCCCATAATCATTATGAAAATGACAAAACTTGTTCTTGTCCCTCTTTCCTTCTGAGCGCAAGGGTGGTGGCTTTCTGTATGGTACCTCCTGGTATGTTTCCAAGTAAATCTCAGCCTTGTTGCAGTCAGGATAGTATAGTTGGTGAACCTGGGCTGGTAGGGCTGATGCTTGGCTGTTTGTCAGTTGGTGCTGACTTAGCCTTCTTTTCTCCCCTCTGCTTGACCCCTAAGATACTTCTCTTCTTATCGTTGACCCTATTGTTGCCCTTAGGGTTTGCGCTATTCTTTCATGCCTTGATAGTGGTCGTATGGTTTATGCCTTTTTCTTCCTTCATGATAGCGTCATCTAGCTTCATGTATTTGTCTGCTCAGTCCAAGAACTCCTGCAAGGTGTTGATGGGGTTCCTGTGGATGCTATCCCACAAGAGACTACGATAAATTATTCTTGCCGAGATGGGAATGAACTTCCCTTCATCTCCTACTATGGATGCTCGATTTGCTTCTCTCATGAATGTTTGGATGTACTTCTTTAGGGATTCATCATTCCCTTGCTTGATTTCACCTAGCTGATTGACATAAACTGGTAGAATTCGTCCGACATTGAAGATCTTGCAAAAGTCCTTCCTGAATTGCTCCCGGGAAGTAAGGGATCTAGGTTTGAATTTCCAATACTGAGTCAGAGAGAGTGGTAGGGAATGCCCTGCACCTATAATCATGCTCCACACTGAGGAACTCCATCTGATCCTCGAACTTTCCAATGTGTCGCACTGGGTCCTCCTTCCCAGTGCATGTTGGAAGTTTCAGGTCTTGTACTTCGGTGGTAGTTGAGCAGCTTGGATATTGGCACTGAAGGGACTCCCACTTCTATGAGCCAGCTCATTATCAGAAGGTTTCTTTGTTAGGCCCTGAACAACCATGGTGAATGCATCTATTTGAGCCTGCACCACTGGTGGGATCATTTCTTTAGGTGGGGTAGACATCCCTGGCACCCCCTCTTGAGCGTTGGTCCTCCTGTTGATGACTTCCCTCAGATCTGCATTTTGTGCATCTTTCCTGAGCCTATCAAACACGATATTGGTGTTGTTCATCTGTTCCTTTCCCTTGTGAGATTGAGGGTGTAGGGGTGGTAGGTCTGCCTTGCTCTTTCTAGTGCGATCCTACCCCCGAGCCTATCCTCCTACATGACTTTGAGACTTTGAGCGACAATTTCCATTCCTGTCACACCTCTCAGATGTCTGACCTTCCTCTCCTGTGTCGTTTCGTCTGTCCCCCTGGGAGGGGGCCTTCAGGTTGGTTACACTCTTACTCTGAGAGGAAGTGTTATTCTTCTTAGTCATGGAGGAGGCAGTCTTGGATTGTACCTCTTCATCCTGTCTCTGGGAAAGTTGCTCTGAGAGCGTCCGTGGGGTTCGACTCCTCCCTAGGGACTCCCTGTTACTACTGTCACGCATCCTTACTGCTTTAGCCTAAGCCTCCCTCATCACTTGAGCAACAACTTCAACGTTAGCTTGGCTAACTGAGTAGTCTCCTTCAGGGACACAACAACCTCCTGGTGCCTTTGGTTAGCTTCCTGATCCCTCTGGACCTGCTCATCTATCTCCCGCCGTTGCCGTTCCATAGTCGCCCTCAAGAGGGAAATTTCTATAGCATGGGCCTTCTGCCTCGCCAGAAATTGCGCCATCTCCTCCTGGTGAGTGTCTTGTCGATCCTCTGCATCAGGTTGATTCCAACCTCCACCTTAGGCTCATTAACGGGATCGACGGGATGTTGAGTGGTGGAATCCCTGAGAACCATCTTCTTCATCTGACTGGGTTTTTGAGGCATCATAAAACTGATGAAAGTGTGTTTTTTTGATTTCGTACTCTCAATGAAAGCACCAAAATGGTGACTATTGAAATTGGTCAACAGTCGTATGTACGGTATACGACACCTTTTGAACGAGATAAATATAAATATTCGACAGACCACAAATATCTAAACAAAACACACAAAAAATTATAGTAGTTCAGTCTGATGGAGGCAGATGTATTGAACAATTTTGACAAAAGAAGGTTCATGAATGTCTATGTCCTTGGCCAATTCGAGTTTCATGTAACTGGTGCAAACAGTGATGTTGAGGTGAATTTGATGACGAAATCATGCTCATGTGGGGTATTCCAGCTCATCGGCACACCTTGTCCCCATGCAGCTGCAGCAGCTATAGAGCATGGGGTGAACCTTTACTCTTTGTGTTCACCGTTTTACACCATTGAGTCATGGAGGAATTCGTACAAAGAAACCATTTACCCAACTAGGAACGAGGATGACTGGATACTTCCAGATGACATTAAGAACATTGTAGTTGGTGTACCCGTAGAGAAAGAACAAGTTGGTCGTCCAAAGAAGCCAAAGCTAGGAATACCAAAGACAAACTGTTGGCCATCCGACGGGGAAAAAGATGTGAAAATGCGTAAGTGCAGTAGATGCGGTGGTCGTGGCCACAACATGTCCTCATGCAAAGCTCGGCTTTGAGTATTATTTTTGTTGTATTTTATTTAAACTTGATTTGTCAGGTTATTTTTTTTATTTTTATTGTTGTTAATGAATTTTGGTCGCTTGGATTTTTACTGCTAATTGTTGTTAATGATTTGCATGCTCGATACACAATTTTTTTTTAATAACTTAAATTTTAAGCAAATAAATATAACAAGAAGAGAATGTTCAATGTCTAGCATTCTGATAATATAAGTCAACTGTCCATTTGTTTCTGAACAACTCCATGTTGTCATCGCAGATCGTGTGAAGTGGTAGCCTACCCAATAAGTGCTCGATGTGCTTGATCGTGTACACACCACAATACCCACTGTGAACGAAACATAAACTGCATTAGTAACAAAATCAACATAAAATTTAATTTCAAAACTCGAATAAAATCTAGAATTTTGATTACCTGACTTTGGTTTGGGGTACTGAATCAATTGGCATGCGGTGCACCTTGAACTCTTTGCATCTCTTAGATCCTGGTGGAATCTTCAACCGAGGGTCGTCCTTGAAAAGCTAAGACTGCAATAACAACGATGGGAACAAAGTAGACCATGATTTCATAAAGGATTGTAGTTGTTTATCACTTATCACTGTCAAGTATGAATCATAAACATTCAAAGTCCAAGTAGAAATGGAGGCTTCAACTGCAAACCAATGCGCTTGAAGGTAGTTCTGGCACCAATATACAGTGTCTACTCCCTTCCACGACGCTAGAAATTGATTGTCAATTCCCGTAATCATTGACATCACATCTGAATCCCACAAAAACCTTTTCTTATCCTCTTCCTTGGCATTCTGATATGCATCATAACGGGCCGATACCACCTGTGAGAACATAATATTCATCACAACAACATCTTGCCGATACGCCCCGGGATAGAACTGGCGACGCCTACATAGCATATGCTTGGCCGCATCATTATGCTACAAAAATAATAGGAAAGAAATTGTTAAACCATCTGTTCTACCCATCGAATGCACATCAAACCCCTATCTAACCCAATTTGAAGCTACTAGGACAAAACCATCTGCCTCTACCCATCAAACCCCTATCGAACCCCATCGAATCCAATTTAAAGCTACTAGAACCAAACCATCTACCTCTACCCATCGAACCCACATCAAACTGCTATCGAACCCCATCGAACCCACATTAAACCCCTATTGAACCCCATCAAACCCAATTTAAAGCAATTAGGACAAAACCATCTGCCTCTACCCATCAAACCCACATTGAACCCCTATCGAACCCCATCGAGCCCAATTTAAAGATACTAGAACCAAACCATCTGCCTCTACCCCATCGAACCCACATCGAACCCCTATCGAACCCCATCGAACCCAATTTAAAGCTACTAGGACCAAACCATCTGCCTTTACCCATCTAACCCACATTGAACCCCTATCAAACCCCATCGATACCCAATTTAAAGCTACTAGGACCAAACCATCTGCCTCTACCCCATCGAACCCCTATCGAACCTACATCGAAACCAAATTATAGTTTCAAGGAACAATCTCTGGCCTCTACCCATTGAACCCCATCGAACCCTATCGAACCCAATGTTTGGAAATACATACCAGATATAAGATATTAATAAAATTACTTACCCCATCATCGATCCAAAACTGTGGTGTCTTCAGCGTCAGAAACTAACTTGGACCATGCACACCAGTTTGGACATCCCTCTTCATCTTGTTCGGAATATCTCAAAGCAACCGCTTGCCAACCGTCCTGTACTGTGTAGCAAGTGGCTTCTTCAGAGGGTCGAGGACTAATGGCACGTCATGAATCACATCCACACAAGCTTTCTTCCTAGTTGGGTCGGTGTAGTCTTCAAATTTCTTAGGTTTGCGTCTTTTCCTCTTGGCCAATTCAAACTCTACACCAGCAACATCCCCAAGTTCTATAATGGCAATACCTGGGGTCTTAGGATTTGATGTGAGTACTATCGGGGGAGGAGTGCCTATGTCATGTATGACAAAATCATCTGGGAGCTCAAGTGAGTTGGAATCAAAATCATTCTCCATTTTGTCTCTGCGAAGATCTTGTACAAATGTCAAGATCTTATTGACAACATCCACGATGACCGCCTGGTTCTGTAGGACGATATCCTGACGACTCTCGACTCGCTCCAACCTCTCCAACACCTTCTGTAAATCAAGTTGATCAGGACTGGGATGTACCGATGGGGCCAGGGCCGATGGGGACTGGGGTATCCTCATCATTAGTGCCATCAACAAAAATATTGGCTGCCTTCGCAACCTCAGCAGCTATCTCCGCCACCTTCTCAAAATCAATGGGAGTTTCTACCTCTTCTTCTTGGCCCAACCCAGGATACATGGGAGCATCACCCTCAGTCAGAGCGCTATAATAATCTATCTCCGAAGGCCGAGGCTTCAACATGGACAACACAATCAACTACATCAAACACAAAGCATTAAGTTAGTTTGAAACCACCAAAGAATAATGTATTTTGACATAATATAGAAGAACGTTCACTCGTCTTCTTGAATATCGGTGCAAGGTCAGCCTTCAAAATAGGACACTCCTTATTGCTCGACCAACTGAGCATCCTTGGAAATTGGTTTCCATGGTTAATACCATACTCACGTGCAAACTTCTGGATGGCCTCGTATGCCCAATCCTGCAATGCAGGGACATAACCATACAAACTGTATTTTGCTTCTTTCTGTTTCCCCTTAACTTCCTTCTTCTTCTCATAGTGCCTTTTCTAATGATGCATGTCTTTTTGACATGCATCCATAAGCTTGTTAAAGACACCTTCCCCTATGGGTAAGTAAAGAAGTACTCAGTGTCCTCCACCATCTTCAGCGAGTCTATCCAGACATTTAACTTGCCCTCTCGTGCAAGTAAAACCCCCTCAACAAAGAAACATAGGCCCAACTTGTAGGCATCTTCAACTACAATGCAGTTTTTTAAAGTAGCCTCCAAATGCATTATCTTCACCGTTTCTTCATCATTAAAGTAATCCTTCATTAAGCGGTCACTAGTCAAGTGTTTCTTCAAACCAGTCTCAGATGGCCCGGCACTGAAGTTCAATCCCGTAACCAAAGCAAACTCGCCTCTACCAAATCTATAGGGTCTAGATCCCAAATGAAAATGCAACTCATCCTCTTTGTTGCACTGGATCTTGCGCAACATTAATTGATGTATGGGAGATGCAGAGAAGTCTAACTTCTCAGCCACGAAAAATTGTTTGAAAAGGGATTCCTTCACACTTTCTATCAACCCACGCTCCTCAAACTTGTCCTTGATTGTTTTAAAGACCCCATTACCCCTATATGTGACTCGACTAGGAAAGTGATCTGTCAAGGGAAAAAAAAATTCGGCTTCTGCAAAAAATAAAAATAATAGAGTTAAATAAAGTCGCATGAAAAATCCATCAATAAACATACATGCAACCATCGAACCACTATCGAGTACCCATCGAACCCCTATCGAACTGGAAATTTCCATAAAAAAACTACCCCATCGAACATCCCTTGAGCATGCATGGAATCACCATCGAACCCACTCCTGGAACCCCTATGACCCACCCTATTGAACAACCCTAGAGCATGCATTGAACCACCATCGAACCCAACATAAAACCCAATCCATCGAGCATGCATTGAACCCCCATCGAGCATGCATCTAATTTCTTAGGTTTAAACCTGGAACCAATAATGGGCCTACTCTATCGAACCTAATCGAGCATGCATCAAATGACCATCAAGCATGCATCGAACCACAATCGAGCATGCATCGAACCATAATCGAGCATGCATCAAATCACAGAAGCATAAACCTAAAACCCTAAATGACCTAACCTATGGAACCCATTCGAGCATGCATCGAGCACCTTCTAACACCCATCGAGTATGCATCAAACCCCCCATCGAACCATTGAGCAACATCAAAAAAACCAATAAAAAAATCACACTCGCCTTTCAACATACCCATTCCAAAATACTCAAACAAAGTAGATATATATGTTCACACTCGTAAAGTATACAACATTCACAAAAAAAATTAAAAAAGTCAAGGGAAATCGACCTTAACCTTTGTGATTTGATGTGAAGGAGAAGAGACACGGAGGCGGAGGAGAAGAGATGCGGTCAACGAGGGCGGTCTCGGTGCTTCGGGGTCTCCGGGAAATTGACGAGGGCAGTCGTTGTGTGATGTGGGTTCGATGGGGAATCGACGAGGGCAGTCGTGTGGTGTTGGTTCGATGGGGAATCGACTAGGAGGTTGTCAGTCTTGGGGATTTCACTGTGTACCGAGAGAAAGAGAGAGAGGGAAAAAAGAAGAGAGAAGTGGGAGGTTCAAAAAAAGAGGGGTATTTTGGGTATGCTAAAAAGAATTGGCATCATTTTGAAATGATAAAAATTCCTAGCATTTTTTTGAATTACAACACCCCATTAAGCATAAAAACTCAAATTTCCCTTTCAGAATTCCTAACTTACCATGGACTAAAACTAACTGGGAAACTGGTGTGTTGGCTCGCCAACCTCGAAGAAAGGAACTGCTTTGCAATGAGCGAAAAATGACCCAGACAAGAATATCCAGCTCACGGTCTGGAGTTAGGAACACAAGCGAGTTGGGGCATTGCCGCCTCCGAGGGACAATTTCTTAAACTTCACTGTAACACCCTAAACTCTAGGGACTGTTACAGTGTGCATTTTGAACAGTGCTAAACTCTCTAATCGAGTCATTTGGCCATAATCGTGTAACTAAGTATGATTAGCGGTTTAGAGTTAAATTTTTTTGGTTAAGATACAACATTTCACTAAAACGTTTAATGTATACATTGGGATCCCAAAAATATAATTTAAAGGTTAATTACAAGAAAATATTTACAACCAGTCGATCTAAGCGGCAAAACAAGGTTTAACCCTAGTTCCTCTTTCAACCTTCGGCCGTGGCGGACGAGCAGCCGCATATGTACACATTGTCACCTAAGCTCTCCAACTAAAGGATGGTCCAGCTTTCTTTTGCCATTACCTACACCACATAGCACCTGTGAGCCAAAGCCCAGCAAGAAAACTCAATATGCTCATGAACAGTAATAACATGTCATCAAATCATATCTGGCATGCCTAGAAAATAAAGCTCTAATCAAGCATGCAATTAAGTTCAGATAATGCTGGGGAATCTAGGATAAGAAATCTTTCCCTCCTGATTGGATGACTATCAAGTCAATCCTAATCAAATGAGTGATTTAACACTGGTGGTTCCATTAACCATAATGAGTGACTGAAAAGCAAGTCACCACGGGGCTCAACACCCACAACCATGCGAATGATGATCATTATATTCATACAGAGATTATAGCCGTGAACAGATGAGTGAATATCACTTTGAGGTTATGTTAAACCATAATGAATGACTGAAGAGCAAGTCACTAGGGGCTCAGAACCAATAGTCATGTGATGAAGCAGTCACCTGGGCTTTCTGGCCATGGCTCTAATCGGATGAGTGACTGACGAACAAGTCACTATGGGGCTCAACACCCACAACCATGTGACGAAACAGTCACCTGGGCTCAGCACCCATAGCCAAGTGACTAAATAGTCACTGGGGCTCTCTGGCCCTTGCTCCAATCAAATGAGTGACTGCTGGGTAAGTCACTTCGGGCTCAACACACATAACCATGTGACTAAACAGTCACTGGGGCTCTCTGGCCGTAGCTCTAAGTGACTAGCCTTAGGCTAGACAAGCACTTTTTAGTATTCATCGAACTTGAGGTCGGTCCGGCATTAATGCTCATTTGAGTCATTCAATGCAAATGTCAATTTGATCTAATCTTTGTCGGCTTGCGTTAAACACGCTAAGACCATTCTTGACTTATTAGTCAATACCAGGTGACCAGTGCTCAGTACTACTACTGAACTTGACAAATAGGTCACAGCTTCACAGTTAATACTGACACCATTGACAATTTTGACTAGTTAGTCAGTGCCACGCACAAGTAAGCAATGCTACCAGGCATATATCATATGTCAAATATCCAAGTGTAGGGCATTCAACATGCTTACTTGACAATTGCCAACATAATTAGGATCATGCACAAACACAGAGACTCAAGCTCTGATCAATCTCATATTCAACATTCATGGCGTGCCCTAATCACATTTCTCTCGTGCATCACATGTATCACATACTGGGTGCAGTTTTCTTACCTTTGGTCCAAGCATAGGTTACCAATAAACGAGCCTCAAGCACGATCCTGAGTCCTAGCTCCTAGTGATATCCTAGTCACAACCATAATATAAAACCTTATCAAAATGAGTAAATAAAAGGTTCCCAGAGCAAGACCTAGCCTCCAGGACGTCGAATCCCACTAAACTAGGTAGTAGGAATGATCCCGAGGCCTAAGGTTTGAGTTCCCATAATCAAAACATCATTTTGGCCACAAATGGCCTCAAGCGCCGCGACCCTACCTCCCAAGCACCGTGACCCGCCTCCAAACATAGGCAGAACCATTCTTTGCCTGAGCTTAGCACCGTGGCGCACCACCTTGCGCCGTGGCCCTAATGGCCCATCAGCAACCTTCACCTTCTTCATCGAGCCTGGGCCGCGGCGCCCAAGAACAGGGCCGCGGCCCGACCACGAACCCAACCAAAAAACTCAATTTCTCCATTTTAAAACGTTCCAAAAACCTATCCAAACATCTCCAAATCCCAAAATCAAAGTTTCCAAACATCCCCATGATCCAAAACCAACAAAACCCAAGCTTCAATTCAATCAAAAACTCATCAAAATACAAAATCCAATCCAAGCTTAAAAACTTTAAAAACTTAGAACTTAAAACTTGAATTACCTCCGAATGAGTTGTTTCCCAACTAAATCCTCTGGTTAATAAGCATCTAATCTTCCCTAGGATCGCTATGCCTCGATCCTCGCTTGCATCCGAGTCCTAGAACTCAAGTTTCTTCAAAAACGCGATCGGGAGTAAAAAATGGAACTTTGAAGGAGAGAGAACGTTCTTTTTTTTTTTCTTAATAGGTTACTTCAAGCTTAAGTAGGCTCAAACAAATCCTAATGCTTGGGGTCCCAAAAATGTCCCCGGGGTAAAATAGTCAAAACTTCCAGAATTTCTCCTTGGTCTGACTAACTCCCAATTTATCTTCAAATACTTATTCCCATTACCCAATAACCTGGTAATGCTCTTAATACCCCTTAACTCACTCCAAGTCAAGTATAAATCACGTTGTGACTTTTCCACTAGCTTACCTCCTAGGATCGTCTCGTGCTGAGTTACCCTAGCATAACCAAGTAATAATGAAGCACCACACACATATCACATATATGCCAAATATGCCCGAAATGGCCAAAATATGAAAATCCCCCAATTAATCAGAAATGGGTTCACATTCATATTTAATACACCTAAACATGCATATAATCATTTAATAACATAATAAATCAATTATGGCCCTCCTGGCCTCCTAATCAAGGTCCTAAACCTTATTAGAGATTTTGGGGCATTACAACTATCCCCTCCTTACAGAAATTTCGTCATCGAAATTTATCTGAACCGCCCGGAATAAAAATTCCGCACAACTGATTCTAGTTTCCTAGGTCGTTCCCTCGACCTCACTAAATCTGTAACATTACCTTAACTCAAGGTATAACTTTGTTCCTCAGAACCTTATTCTTTCTGTTTCATATCTGGACTGGGTAATCCTTACAGGATAACTTAGCCACAATCTCCAGATTCTCATAACTCAACTCATGAGTTTCCATCCAACCCATGTCCTCAACATGGAAATACAAAATACATTGTATACAACTGACAGTGCCTAAACTAAGGCCCATCCAAAGTCAAGTTGACTAGTCCTATCCAGAATTCAAACGGTCATAAAATCTAGGGCTCAATTTGCCCTTATTTCTTCACCCCTTCTCATGGTGATACTTTAAGGAAGATACAATCTTCTACTTGGAACTCCATGTTCCTGCTTTTCAATTCAGTAAAACTCTTCCATTTACTCTGAGAAGTGAGCATCCAAGCTCTAACCTCTAATAATCTCAATGGTCCCCTGAACTACCTCAGGATCCAAAATCAACACCTCACCCATCTCATTCCAATGAACATGTGATAAACATTCTCTATCATACCTTATCTCATAAGGTACCTTTCCAATACTGGACAACTCTCTTTCTCTCTCTGATTTACTATCAGTCTAAGGATAATGAACTGTGCTAAATTCCATCTATATACTCATCGCCTTCCTTAACCTGGAAGTAACAGCAGAGTCTTCATCTAATAAAATAGACCTTGAATTCCATGAAGGCACACTATCTCTCTCACATAGAGATTTGAATCTGATTAGCTGCATTACTTGTCCTTACTGATAAAAATGAACTCACTTGGAATATTGGTCCATAATGACCCAATGCCAACTCATACTAGCCCACTATCCTTGGCAGCCCCACCGCGAAACCCATCGCGATGCTTCCTTATTTCCACTATAAAGTACTCAAAGGCTGTAAGGGCCTTACTGGTTTCCAATGCTCTGATTTGTCCTGCTAACAGGTTGAAAACTTTGCCACGTATTCCATTATGTCCCTCTCCATCCCAGGCCATCAATATTAAGATTTCAAACTCTGGAACACTGTCATGATGCCTGAATGAAGAGAATAAGAGGGTAGCATGAGATTCATCCAGAATCTCCCAATTAATCCCAGTGTCCATTGGATTCCAAATCCGATCCTTATACCTTAATAAATTCATACCTGACACTGTTTAATCCTTAGCTAATCCAGCTAAGACATTCTCCTCAACCTTCCTATATGTGGTTCACTTAATTATTTTCCTTTTGATTCTCTCTGCAAGAGTAACTCAAGCATAAGGCTGGCCACCTAGCCCACTAGAAACTCTACTCTAGTTCTGGTCAGATCCTTTAACCCACATGTTCCATAAGCAATCACTTCCCCCTATCACTGAGGTGTCATAACAACCTGAAAACTGATTTTAATTTTTAAGAAGACTCATAACTCTTTCCCAAGGTACATATAATATTCTGCCCATCCAAGGAAACTCCTGCCTACTGAGGCATTCCTTGACCTTGGAAAATCTTCGCAAGAAATACATCACAATACCATCGTCCAAGATGATCACAAACCCCATTAAAATAATCTTTTGAATGCTCTGTCCATCTAATTCATCAAGACACTCAACATTAATCAAACTCTCAAATCATAACTTAGCACTCCCAGTGCCCTTATCTGATATAATAGTCTTCTGTTTAACCTTCTCCCTGATCTCTAACTGGTACTAACCAGATCTAAGATCCACCTTGGAGAATACCATCTTATCCCATAACTGAATCCCTTGGGTCGTACAACTTTCCTGAAGCCGTTCAAACAGTGCCCTAGATCTGATTTCATCCCTGGCACTAATCCACTCACCATTCTATCCTTTTTATGAAAGTAATCCTAACAAATCCCTTGGAAATCCATTTAGAACTTCACAGACTAATCCAGTCTGTCCTAATCCCACTGGCACAACCTAAGTGGTACCCACCACACTAGCTAGGAGTTCCATGTATCCCCCTGCAATAGATCTCTAGCTCTAGATACAGATGTCATAAGAATATAAAATCCATGCATAGTGCCAACTGCCACAAGACTTTCCCCACTCTCAAACCCAAGAGTTACTATCCTTTCCTTGCAATTTTGCATCGCCCCATACTTACTTAACCAATCCATACCCTGAATCATACCAAAGCCAGTCATAACCAGCTTTATCAAAATCACCGATGAGTCATTTTCACCATAATCCAACTCATCTCTTGAATCACCAATATAGTATCGCATTCCCATCACAACATAACCATGTGATCTACATATCAACTCTATGCTTCTCTATATGCAACAAACAAAGAAATAGCATGGCACCAAACCCAGTCAGTATAATACAAAATAAGAACTAGAAAGATGACCTGCCATCCCTAAGGAACTAGTCTCAGTCTCAGTCTCTGGCTGCATCAGAATGAACACTCGAGTTGTAGTCGAGCTGTCCATCCCCTTTCGCTCGTCCTTTCTTAGCCTTGGGCAATCCTTCTTGAAATACCCAACCATATCGCATAAGAAACATGCCTTTGCTCGGCATTCTCCCAGATGATGCCTCTTACACCGAACACATATTGGATAAGTCTTCCAATTTTCATTCGTGCTTGCTCCAACAAATGGAGGCATCACTGCTTAAATCTTGTGCTCTCCAGCACTCTTCTTCTCAATTTGATTTCTTGTGCTCTCAACAGCAAGAACCTTCCCTACCACCTGAGCGTAGGTAGAGATCTCATGCACTGGGGCAACTCTAATGCCTTGAGCTATTATGAAATTCAATCCTTGGATAAACCTTTCTTTTCGAGCTACATCTGTTGGACCATGTCAAAAGCAAACTTGGCCAACCCATAAAATTAATTAACATACTCAGTTACTGTTGCATTTCCCTGAATGAGATTCAGAAACTCATTCATCTTAGAAGTCTTGTCTGCATCACAGTAATACCTTTCATTGAACAGCTGCCTAAATTCTTTCCAATCCATCACAACTGTGTCTCTTGTCTGGGATACCACTTCCCACCGCATCCGGGCATCATCCCGCAATACATATGTAGCATAGATCACCCTATCCTAACCCAGCCCCATACTATCAAGAATGGAACTGATCATGCCCATCCATTACTCAGCTTTGAATGGATCTAGGACTCCCTCAAAGACTGGAGGGTAATACTCCTAGAATCTTCCATAGAGAAATTCCCACCCGTTGTCAAACCTAGGCTGAGCCAACGCTGGTGCCACTCCTGGCATAACAAAGGAAGAGGTGTTGCTTCAAACACCTGATCTCTTCCTCTTGCCTCTGCAATCTTAATTGCACATCTGTAAACATTTGCTGGAAATTCTGAGGGGCAGATGAAGAACTCAACCCATGGCTGAAACTCCCAGCCTCAGTATCACCACCACCAGGCCTCATTATCTGCCTTGGATACAAACCTGCTGATTGAATCTGCAGTCAATAACTTGACCCATTAATCATGATGAGCATATCAAGAGCTTTCCCCATGGGAACAATCTTACCACACCACATTCACAAACCACTGCAGTGCTAAAAACATGCCCATGGCATTCATACATCAATCATAATCCCTACTCTTCCAACATTCACCTCATGCTTCCAACTCTAGCATGAAAATATCACAATTATATATATTCATGGAGCAGGTAATCCTATGATCACATTCATATATATATTCACGGAGCATGTAATCATATAGTCAAGAGCCAAGCTCTATCAAAATCTCATGCTCTCTAATACAATGTGTAGGTAAATCATTTACATTCTATTTAAGCAGTTAAGCACATAACTACAGAAATAGTTACCATTCCCTGAGTGAAGCTATCTTTAGTGACGAATGTACATGTCCAGCTTGTCTTTAGGAACCCTTAACCTTGGCTCGCTCTGATACCAAGTTGTAGCGCCCTAAACTCCAGGGACCATTACGGTGTGCATTTTGAATAGTGCTAAACTCGCTAATCGAGTCATTTGGCCATAATTGTGTAACTAAGTATGATTAGCAGTTTAGGGATACAAATTTTAGTTAAGATACAACATTTTACTAAAACATTTAATGTATACATTAGGATCCCAAAAATATAATTTAAAGGTTCATTACAAGAAAATATTTACAACCAACCGATTTAAGCGGCAAAATAGGGTTTAACCCTAGTTCCTCTTTCAACCCTCGGCCATTGCGGACGAGCAGTCCCATATGTACACATCGTCACCTAAGCTCTCCAACTCAAGGATGGTCCAACTATCTTTTCCATTTACCTGCACCACATATCACTCATGAGCTGAAGCCCAGCAAGAAAACTCAATATGCTCATGAACAATAATAACATGTCATCAAATCATATATGGAATGCCTAGCAAATAAAGCTACAATCAAGCATGCAATTAAGTTCGGATAATGCTCGGGAATCTAGGATAAGAAATCCTGCCCTCCTGATTGGATGACTATCCAGTCAGTCCTAATCAAATGAGTGATTTAACACTGGTGGTTCCATTAACCATAATGAGAGACTGACAAGCAAGTCACCATGGAGCTCAGCACCCAAAACCATACGAATGATGATCATTATAATCATACAGAGCTTATAGCCGTGAACAGATGAGTGAATATCACTTTGAGGTTCTGTTAAACCATAATGAGTGACTGACGAGCAAGTCACTAGGGGCTCAGTAGCCATAGTCATGTGACGAAGCAGTCATCTGGGCTTTCTGGCCATGGCTCTAATCAGATGAGTGACTGACAAACAAGTCACTATGGGGCTCAACACCCACAACCATGTGACGAAACAATCACCTGGGCTTAGCACCCATAGCCATGTGACTAAACAGTCACTGGGGCTCTCTGGCCATGGCTCCAATCAAATGATTGACTGCTGGGTAAGTCACTTCGGGCTCAACACCCATAGCCATGTGACTAAACAGTCACTGGGGCTCTCTGGCCCTGGCTCTAAGTGACTAACCTTAGGCTAGACAAGCGCTTTTTAGTTTTCATCAAACTTGAGGTTGGTCCGACATTAATGCTCATTTTAGTCATTCAATGCAGATGTCAATTAGATCTAATCTTTGTTGGATTGCGTTAAACACGCTAAGACCGTTCTTGACTTATTAGTCAATACACGGTGACCAGTGATCAGTACTACTGCCGAACTCAACAAGTAGGTCACAACTTCACAGTTAATACTGACACCATTGCGAATTCTGACTAGTTAGTCAGTGCCACACACAAGTAAGCAATGCAACCAGGCATATATCATATGTCAAATATCCAAATGTAGGGCATTCAACATGCTTACTTGACAATTGCTAACATAATTAGGATCATGCACAAACACAGAGACTTAAGCTCTGATCAATCTCATATTCAACATTCATGGCATGCCCTAATCACATGTCTCACGTGCATCACATGCATCACATACTGGGTGCAGTTTTCTTACCTTTGGTCCAAGCATAGGTTACCAATAAACGAGCCACCCGAGTCCAAGCCCTTAGTGATAACCTAGTCACAACCATAATATAAAACCCCATCAAAATGAGTAAATAAAAGGTTCCCGGACCAAGACCTAGCCTCTGGGACTTCGAATCCAACTAAACTAGGTAGTAGGAACGATCTCGAGGCCAAAGGTTTGAGTTCCCATAATCAAAACACCATTTTGGCCACAAATGGCCTCAAGCACCGCAGCCTTACCTCCCAAGCGCCGCGGCCCGCCTCCAAACAGAGGCAGAACCCTTCTCTGCCTGAGCCTAGCGCCACGGCCCTAACAACCCATCAAAAACCTTCTCCTTCTTCATCAAGCCTGGGCCGCGACTCCCAAGAACAGAGCTGCGGCCCGACCACGAACCCAACCAAAAACCTCAATTTCTCCATTTTAAAACCTTCAAAAAGCCTATCCAAACATCTCCAAATCCCAAAATTAAAGTTCCCAAACATCCCTATGATCCAAAACCAACAAAACCCAAGCTTCCATTCAATCAAAAACTCATTAAAACACGAAATCCAATCCAAACTTAAAAACTTTAAAAACATAGAACTTAGAACTTGAATTACCTCCGATTGAGTTGTTTCCCAACTAAATCCTCCGATTAATAAGCTTATAATCTTGCCTAGGATCGCTATGCCTCAATCCTCGCTTGAATCTGAGTCCTAGAACTCAAGTTTTCTTCGAAAACGCGATCGGGAGACAAAAATGGAACTTTGAAGGAGAGAGAACGTTCTTTTTATTTCTTAACAGGTTACTTATGGCTTAAGTACCCTTAAACAAATCCTAATGCTTGGGGTCCCAAAAACGTCCCCGGGGCAAAATAGTCAAAACTTCTAGAATTTCCCCCTGGTCTTACTAACTCCCAATTTATCTTCAAATACTTATTCCCATTACCCAATAACCTGGTAATGCTCTAAATACCCCTTAACTCACTCCGAGTCAAGTATAAATCCCGCTGTGACTTTCCCATTAGCTTACCTCCTAGGATCGTCTCGTGCTGAGTAACCTTAACATAACCAAATAATAAATAAGCACCACACACATATCACATATATGCCAAATATGCCCAAAAATGGCCATAATATGAAAATCCCCCAATTAATCAGAAATGGGTTCACATGCATATTTAATACACCTAAACATGCATATACCTATAGAGTTTTGGCAGCCCTAAGGTCACTCTACCACGAGATAAAGTGGGATGGACCTTCGACATGCGAGATCCTGTATCTCTTTCTCCTTAAGAGTGACCCTTCTCGAGCTCATGGTGGTGATAGGTTTTATTACCTTTCGAGCTACCCCAAGGAGACAAGGTTTTTCGTGGACATCCCTAACCATCCTCCCAACTTCAAGACCATATTCAACAGGACTAACAATCTCTGTCCATCCAGATTCTATTCCTTTCAATGAATCCGTAAGGGCTTTGCCATAATTCACTTCGATCTCCTTTAATAAAATTTATTTTGTACTTCGAGCTTACAATGCTCATTCCATTAAATTGTTCAGCCAACTATCATCGCCCGCAACCCACCAAGGACATGAAAGACCACTAGGAGGAGATTTTCAAGCTCCCGTATGGCCGACGGTCCCTCAAATACCTTCTTCACGAGGACCGACTCCAATGATGCGGTAACTTGAGTGAAGGCGACTCTATAGAAGATGTCAGGATTCACAAATTTTCGAGGTGGGAAGACGTCTTGTTACCAATGGCCAAGCTTCCCTCCATGGGGAACCACGTGAGCTCACACTTAGGTGCTAGGCCCGCTCCGTCGAACCTTCGTACTCAGGAACTAAAGCACAAGACGAGGCCTCGATGAGCTTGTCTGGTGGAGGTAAGGTCATGCTAGACCTATCCAAGTGGTCTCCCACCATTCTTAGACAGAAACCCAACATTGTAGTTTTGTTTGAAGATCTCTAGAACAATTTTATGGTATGGTCGGGGGTAGATCTTAAGGTACATAGGTTCGATAGTTGGTTGGGGAAATACCAAACAATGTACAGTTTAAATGAAGTTGGGGATGGGATAGCCCTCCAATATGGGACTAACAATTATAGGGACCTATCGAGGATGTCCCCTACATTTAGGGAGGGGACCCGCTTAGCCTCGTCAGAAGATAGAGGGATTTCTTAGTCCCCGAGCTCGAGCTCAAAGGAGTCCTCTAGTTAGGTTCCTTTTACTTAACAGTTTTCAATGTTAGACTTATATAGTTTTTTTTTCAAACATAATCAATCTTTTCCTTTTTTTCACGCGAGATGGACTCAGACCTTGATAACATCATCAGGATTCCCCCAAGGCCTGAGGTAGCAAGTGGGGCCGCATACCCTCGAAGAAGGCGTACCTCCCTCTAATGTCGCGAAGGTGACTGAGGACTCTCCTCTTGCGATCTCAATAGTTGCCATAAGCGAGCCAAAAACTAAAGCGCCTTCTCCCCAGAGAAAGAAGACTCCTCCTCCTCCCAGCATAGTCCCTTGTAATGCCCCGACTAATTCTAGACATCGAACAATTAAAAACTACTAAACGTAGCTACTGTTTTGGAATACATACATAAGAAATAACATAACTTTATTTAAAACCTAAAATATCGTACGAAATACAAAATACGGTATCGGTACCCATTGCTTAGTAAATAAAACATAAAAACATAACTTTAATAAATTGTTAAAAACTAAGCACGGAAATACATAAAAACATAAATCAAAAGACTTAAAAACAACGCCATCCTCGATCTTCTAGCAGTCCATTCATCCTCAACACACATGCCAAGTTGCCACGAATCCTTCTCGCCTTCCATGCTCATTTTCCTACATCATCTAAAAAGAAAGGAAAGAGCCTAATGCCCAGGAAGGAAAATCTACTAAAAAAAATATATGTCATAAATCATAAAACATAAGACTATATCATAAAGCATATACTATAAAACATATGACTATAAAAACGTATATCATATAGGACTACAATATTAATGGCCATTAACTCATTAACGTGCTATGTGATAAAACCATCTACATCCTCAGTCTACTAATCGAGGTAGGTTAGATCACAACTATAGTATATGATAACCCATCTAGGTCCTCTGTCTACTAATCGAGGTAGGGTAAATCATAACTCTAAACCACGAAAATGATAAAAATTCTTGGGGCTTGCTATCTAAGCAAGTCATATGCCCAAGGGACTACAAAACATATATCATATCACATATCATATCATAGCATCAAACATATCATAACATAAACATATAAACACATATAATCTAACCTATTTTCCTTATTGAAAATCAGGATATGGAGACAAGAACGGGATTGGAACACTCATAAAATCAACAGTAAAAACCATGAGTTTCTAAAGAAATGGAGATGAAAAAGAGAACTAAACCATCAAGATAGAAACTTACCGAAAAACCTTAAGTTTCAAAGAACTTAAACACCTTGGATGAATTATGACTTTGATCTACACCTCGATACCGAAATAACACTCAATCTTACGTCCCAAGTGTTTAGAAAAGCTTAGATTGGAAAAGATTTTAACCCAAAACTCAAGTGTTTCTCTCTATAATAATCTTAGCAGCTTGGAGGCTCTGAACAATGCTTGAATGATGAGTGAAATGATTGAGTACTAGATCCTATTTATAGAGTTCAAGGAGTGAAACTAACCCCGTTTAAAATGGATATAAAATGAAAAATATTTGAAATTTCGTTCAACAGATGCGTAGAAATAGGTCAAAATCGTTTAAGAGCAAGTCCAAGTGGTTAAGGTTGTTTTTAAATTTAAATACTCAAGTTTCAAAAATGTCTCCCGAGGTGATATATCACATACCCTAGGTGATATATCGCCCAGACCTATACCCCGAGCCTTCGTGGTATCGATCGTACGAAGTCGACGTGTTTTCTATATCTCCCGTAGGCGATATATCGGCATACATTGATATATCAAACACGTATTTGGACTCTTTCAGCATATTTTGAATTGATTAAGCAGCTTTGACTGAGTAAAAATGTGATCCTAACAGCTGTTGGAAGGTTCTAGAGCTTCTAGATCTTTCTTTTAATTAAACTATTTAAAAAAATTGAAATCCTTAATAAACATGCTTGTGATAAGTGTTACGCTCTTAATAATTCTATCTAAACCTTAGATTATAATAAATAATATTTCTAGGACCACCAATATTAATCAAACCTTATGTTATAATTAATATTTCTAAACTATAGGTTAAACTTATAAAATACATAACTGTTGCTATGAGTTTCCAACTAAGTCCCGGCTTGAACCAAAATCCCTAAAAACTAACATACTACAAGCTACTACTACTACTATCTAGCTAAGTAAAATTACGAGACACTACAATTCTCCCCTACTTAAAAGAATTTTGTCCCCGAAATTTACTTACCAAACAATTTCGGATACCGTGCTAAGATGTCTTCCTATAACTCCCATGTTGCCTCACGTTCTGATCTATTAGTCAATAGGTCCTTGACTATCAGAATACTGTTAGATCGTAATTCCTTCATCCCTCTATCTAGGATGCCAACCGGTCATTCCTCGTAACTCAAGTCTTTCCGGAGTGCTATCGTATCATACTTGAGGAAGTGAGATGGGTCTGATACATATCTACGCAACATCAATATGTGAAACACATTGTGGCTATCTGCTAGAGTTGGCAGTAGGACTAATCTATATGAAACTGTTCCCACCTTGTCCAATGTCTCAAAATGACCTATAGGAGATATCTTTAAGAAGACTTGATCTCCGACTTTGAATTCCACATCTCGCCGCTTAGCATCCGCATAGCTTTTTTTTTTTGCTCTGAGCAGTGAGCAAACGCTTTCTAATTAGCGCCACTGTATTCTGAGCCTCTCTAACAATTTCAAATCCAAGAAGTTGTCTTTCTTCTACCTCGTCCCAATGTAACGATGATCTACACTTCCTTCCATAAAGTAACTCATAGGGTGCCATACCGATTGTTGCCTGGTAGCTATTGTTGTAGGAAAATCTATTAGTGGAAAATGCTTACTCCACGATCCTCCGAAGTCTAGTACACAAGCGCACAACATATCTTCTAAAATCTGTATGGTACGCTCAGACTGACCGCTGGTCTGAGGATGAAATGCCGTATTAAGACTTAACTTGGTACCCATGGCTTGTTGCAAGCTTCCCCAAAATCTCAATGTAAACACCGATCCTCTATCTGATACTATGGTCTTAGAGATTTCATGTAGTCGTACTATTTCTCGGACATAGATGTCTACGCACTGGTCTACTGTGTACGTAGTCTTGACAAGTAGGAAGTAAGCTGACATGGTTAGTCTATCTTCTACTACCCAAGTCGAGTCGTGCTGCTTATTTGTTCGTGGTAATACTGTCACAAAGTCCATGGCTATGTCTTCCAACTTCCATTCCGGAATACTAAGCGGTTGCAATAAGCCTGCAGGTCGCTGATGTTCCACATACTAAGAATCTGGACACATATTCTGCTACATTTTTTTCATTTCTGGCCACCAATATAGTGCCTTAAGGTCATGAGTCATCTTGATCGACCCTGGGTGAACTGAGTATGGGGTAGTGTGTGCCTCTTCTAAAATCTTCATCTTAATCCCATGGTCATTCAACATGCATAACTGTCTCTTATATCTCAAGAACCCTGCAGCCATATGTGTTACTAATGTGTCATCACGCCCTTGCCTGATCCGTATATCTTCTAATAGATTTGATTGGATGGAAAAGTTAGCCAGTTGACCAATAACTACTTCTATTTCGGCATTGATCAGTTCTTGGTGAAGCGACTTTTCTATTCCGTATAACACTACTAGATTTTCGTAACTCTTCCTGCTTAGCGCATCAGCAACTACGTTTGCTTTTCCTGGGTGATATAGGATTTCACAGTCATAGTCCTTTACTAGTTCTAACCACCTAAGTTGCCTCATGTTGAGCTCCTTCTGCGTGAAGAAATACTTTATGCTCTTGTGGTCCATATAAATCTCACACCGTTCTCCATAAAGATAGTGGCGCCAGATTTTCAATGCGAAGACCACCACTGCCAACTCCATATCGTGCGTTGGATAGCGTTGCTCGTATTCCTTCAGCTGCCTTGAGGATTTTGCATTAGCACACAACCCAAACCTTGCTTCGATGCATCACAATATACTATAAACTTGTCATTGGGTGTCGGTAGACAAAGTACTGGTGCTAAGCATAACTTATCCTTGAGAAACTAGAAACTCTCTTCACATCTATCCGTCTAGTTGATCCTTTGTTGTTTTCGGGTCAGGTTGGTAAGCGGAGTGGCTATCTTTGAAAAGACTTCTACAAATCTCCAATAATGGCCTACTAGCCCAAGAAAACTTCTAACTTTTGACGCATTCTTAGGTCTTGACCAATCCTTCATAGCATATACCTTAGCTGGGTCTACAACAACTCCTTCTTTGGATACTATATGGCCGAGGAATGCTACTTGCGAAACCCAAAATTTTTCACTTCTTGAACTTGGCGTAAAGTTGATGCTCCTTCATTTGCAACATGGTCGATCTTAAATGTTCCTCGTGTTCGACTTTGTCCTGTGAGTACACCAAAATATCGTCAATGAACACTACGACAAATTTGTCCAAGTAATCCTTGAAGACCCGATTCATTAAATCCATAAATGCGGATGGAGCGTTGTAAGACCAAAAGACATAACTAGAAACTCGTAATATCCATATCAAGTTCTAAAAGTTGTCTTTGGAATATCTTCTTCCCGTACCTTGAGATGGTGATACCTAGACCTTAGATCAATCTTAGAAAACATGGTCACTCCTTGGAGTTGATCAAACAAGTCGTTGATCCGGGGTAGCGGGTACTTATTCTTAATTTTCACCTTATTCAGCTCACGATAATCTATACACATCCGCATGCTTCCATCCTTCTTCTTTACAAATAGAACCGGTGCTCCCCATGGCGAATGGCTTGGTCTAATAAAACCCAAGTCTAAGAGTTCTTGTAGCTGCGTCTTCTACTCCATGAGTTCGGTAGGTGCCATCCGGTATGGTGCCTTTGAGATAGGTTCGATTCCTGATACTAGTTCGATTGTGAAGTCAATTTCCTGAGTAAGCGGTAACCCTGGTAAGTCATTAGGAAATATCTCTGGAAATTCCTTTATAATGTGGACATCTCCAACCTTTAGTGGTGTTTCCTTTGCCACATCCGTGACGCTTGCTAAGAATGCGTGACATCCTTTCTCTATCATCCTCTGAGCTTTGAGAGATTACATAAGAGGTGTTCCTAGTCCTGAAACCTTTCCCACAAAAGATAGTCTCTGACCGTCAGGAGTTTCGAACATCACTTTCTTGCGTCTACAGTTGATGGTTGCGTCATGCCTAGCTAGCCAATCCATTCCCAATATTAAGTTGAAGTCTTTGATTTCTAGTTCTATTAGGTCTCCTTGTAGTTATATGTTCTTGATTTTGATCAGTACACCTCGTACTATTCGTGATGATAGGACTACTTCGCCCGAAGGAAATTCTGTCACAAACCTAGTTTTAAATCTTTCACAAGGTTTGTCTAATTTCTCTATTATTCCTAATGAGATATACGAGTGTGTTTCTCCCAAATAAAACAATACTGAACATATATTATCGAGGATAGGAATCTGACCTGTGACCACTTTGTTACTAGCTTTAGCTTCTCCCTGGGTTAAGGTAAAGACTCTGGCTAGAACCATCTTGTTGTCCCTATTTTCTTCTTGTTTGAGCTATGGACATTCCTTCTTTCAATGACCTTCCTTGACACAATTGTAACAGCCTTTGGTGTTTGCATGACACTCACCAGGATGTTTCTTTTGGCATTTGGAGCACTCGGGTACATAACCTGACCTATTTTTTTCCATTGCTAGTCCGTGCTCTTTTGTCATTGTCGCCCTGGTTACTATCAGGATGCCTTCTCTTCTGGCCATTATTGTTGCTATGGCGATGGTTGTTGTTGTGGTTCCGACCATTCCGAGGTTGATTTTGTTGCTTAGGTTCAGACTTGCTAGCCTCTTCCTTACTAACATTTGCCTGAAGCCTTTCTACCTCTATAGTCATTTCTAGAGCATCGACGTAAGAAGTGGTTCCAGGATTTTCTAGCTTGACTCCTAACTTAATCTTGGGTCTGAGTCTCTTGGTGAACTTGATGACACTCAAAAAGTCGGTTAGGACCAACTCTGGTGCAAACTTGGCTAGTCGGTCGAACTGTCGTGCATACTCTACTACCATCAGATTGCCCAGCTTGAGACTGGAGAATTCTTCCACCCTTGTGGTGATGACTGCCAAGTTATAGTGCTTCTTGTGAAAGAGCTCCACAAATCTAGTCCATGTCATGTTGGCGACGTCCTGAGTCTGCTGTACAAAATCCCACCAGATTCTAGCATCCGTCTTCAGAACAGATGAAACGCAGGATATGCGATCCGCGTTGCCGAGGTTCATGTGTGCAAGTATCAGCTTTACAATCCTACGCCATTCTTCCGCCTTGAAGGGGACGGTTGTCCCTTCAAAGTTTAGAGCGTGTTGCTTACAAAACCGCTCATAGACTGGCTCTATGTACTGAGCTGGGTAAGGCACATGGTTCACAATCGGCCATCCCCCATATGAACCTACTTGTTGGGATGCTTGAGCCGCTGGCTAAGGCTGCGGTTGCGGAAGAGTCTGGAGCTGAGTCTGTTGTCATTGTTGCTGCAACAATTCTTCCACTTGTTGCCATAGCCGGACAATTTCAGCGGTGTTGTAAACTAGAGGCGGTGCAATTCTATTAGCAGCAGCATTGGTAGCACGCGTTCCCTTTCTTCAAATTGGAGGGGCTTCATTAGTCTCGTTGGCGGTGCTGGAGGCATTTCCGGCTGTGCGTGCAGACCTTCTGAGCGACATCTTCAGTAAAGTTCTAACAGTCGAGAAATACATGTTAGAACTTACCCTAATAGGCGCTAAGGCAAGACTTAGTCTAAGTAAACATAACTCGGACCTATCAGTTATGATTTCTTATGAAAAATTATCTAAGCCTTCTTTATAATTAGGGTGTGTTTCTATACTTAGAAAATCAGCCATCTTTTTTATTTTCTAAGTCTCTTTCTAACCATCCTATATGACTTAATTCTCAGGCTCAAAACTTGTCGCTGTTCCAAAGTTAACCATATTGAGGGAAGGTTGGGATCAGTAAAATCGTTCCCACTACAATGGCCCCCTAAACTCTCAATACAGAACCCGGTCCATTGATTTGTATCCACCCTCATCGAACTCAGTCATTATTTAATTATTCTAAATTTATTATGATTGTTAAAAAGAATCAAACTCATACATGTCATTCAAAAAAAAAAAAAAACTTTATTCATTTGGGAAAATGTTTTCACTAAATACAATCATAAATGCAAAAATATATAAATAAATAAACAAACAAACTAAACTAAAAAATAACTAGGGTAAATTTAAAAATCAGGATCTTCTACATCTGACCCTTCATCTAGCATATCATCATCTATTTCTTCATAATTATCATTATCTTGAGCCTCAAAACTGTAACGCCCTGGTTACCCCAGAACAGTTACGGTGATCGGTGAACTAGAAATTTGACTCACTACCCGAGTCCTTTGGTTAAAAACGTGTTCCAAGTGTTATTATCAGGTTAAGGTGAAAAAAATAATAAAAAGGAAAGGATATATTTTATTAAGTATATAAACTGCTCATGAGCTTATTAAAACATTTATAAGTTATTTACAACTCAAAATGGCCACTACTGTTTCAAATTTACAACCCCGCCGGCCTAAGCGGCAAAAATAGGGTAAACCCCCTAGTCCCTCTGAGAACTCCTTGGCCGTGGTGGTCAAGCGGCCGCATATGTACACATCACCACCTAAGCTCTCCACTCAAGGCTGGGTGAGCTTCTCTTTCCCTTTACCTGCACCACATAGCACCCATGAGCCAAGGCCCAGCAAGAAAACACAATAAAGCATGATATAATATCAACAATGATTGTAATAATCATTCAGGACCATCAATCCAAACATATAGGTGACAGTCGCAACAGTCACTAAAATGGGACCAGCTCTCCTTAGCCTTATGATGATAGGGTCACTGGGGCTTAACACGTAAGTAAACCTTTCATTAGCTTAACCAGGATAGGTGCATGGTGACTGGTCACCAACATAACCTTCCTCATGACCATAGAGTCATAACCCCGGAACATCGTTCCCTATCCATGTGACAAGCGGTCACCTGGGCCTTAGGCCCTGGCTCTGAGTAACTAGTCTTAGACTAGACAAGTTCTTATAAGTTCATCGACCTTAGGGTCGGTCCAACATTAATGCCTTAGAGCCATTCAACGCTGATATCGATTAGATCTAATCTTCACTCGGCCCTGCGTTCAGGACGCTTATGCCGTTTCTGACTCTTAGGTCAGTGTCCCTGACTAGTTAGTGCCATATACATGTAATCAACATTCACTAGCATATAATATGCAATCCATGTCCACATTTATCAATCAACATGCCTCAATAACAAATACGCATGTCATATTACACAGGGTGCAGTTTTCTTACCTCAGGTTCGAGCGAGAAATATTATAAGGACGACCCCTGAGAACGATCGATCTTTTGGTTCCTTAGCGGTTACCTAATCACAACCAATTATAACCTCAATTAATGAAAATCAACATGGATAGGGTCTTAACCTAATCAGCACTCTCGGGACCTCGAAACATGCCCACACGGTGAGTAGATTCGATCCCGGGCCTTAAGGATTGAAACCCCAAGTCAAAAATCCTTAAAAACGCTCAAAACAGGACTTTGAAGGAACAGGGTAGCGCTACAGCGCTGACTCCTAGCACCCCAGCGCTATTCTTAGAACCTCCAACACGCCCAAATGCTCCCTGAGTAGCGCTGTAGCGCCCTAGGGTGGGCGCTATAGCGTTACCTCCAGACCAGGAACCCCCCGAAACCTCCTCATTCATCTCCTTCGATTCTAACCTGTTTCCAATGCTTTCAAATCCCATTTTTGGTGCAAAATGAACCCAAAAACCATCCCAACACACCCCAAACATCACAACCATAGGAACCCTATCCAAAACTCCCAACAAAACCCAGATCTCAACCTAGAAATCACAGCTGCAAAACAGAACTAAAACAGGGCAAACCAGGGAATTCAATGGTTAGGAACTTACCCAAAGCTCAACTTATGATGCTCTTCAATGGAGGAACACACTCCCAAACTCCCAAGGCTTACTTCCCAAGCTTGAATCCTCAAGAATGGTTCAAAAATCTCAAAGGAAAATGAAGGAGAAATAGATACGGGAAGGTTCTTGAACTTACTCTATTTTTCTACCTCTTCCTCAGCCAAAAAGTGGTTATATCTATCCTAGGGGTGAAATGACCATTATACCCCTAGGTCAATTTAAAGTTTCTAAAGGCTCCCAAGGGAAAAATTGGTATTTTCTTCCTTTCTCGTTAATCATAATTAACGCTCTCCAATTCTCGCTATTCTCAATAATCTCAAACACCAATAATTCATATCCCGTTACCCTTTAATTCCTGGTAATGCTCTAATCATTAAAATCACCCCGAGCCCCGAACTTAAACCTGTTGTGACTAGACCGCTAATCAATATTCCGAGATCATCTCATGCCGAATAGCTCGAACAAACCCACATTATAATGTGGTCTCAACATATATCATCAACATGCATACAAATATACAATTATACCCTCAACATGTCAAATTACCATCACATCCCTGTAATTAAAAACGTAGACCCACACGCATACATTTAACATCATATTATAATATAATTCACTTCACATGCATAATATCATTTAATAGCATAATTAAACAAGTATGGCCCTCCGACCTACTAATCCCGCCATTAAAACCACATCGAAGAATTCGGGGCATTACAACTATCCCCTCCTTACAGAAATTTCGTCCTCGAAATTTACCTGAACAGCTCGACCCCTTCCTTCCTCAACCATGACCTGCATCTTGGTCAACGATCGCTCTCTCGGCTGGGTCTAGTTGATTAACAGCTCGACCTCCCCCGGCTCGAGTGTTTGGTACCATTGTAAGTCTTTATACAACAATGTTTGAAGTTTGGGTTGGCAAGTCTAAGGGATTTACAAAAATAGCCCTAAAAAAATGGACTTATATCCCTGCTAGACCAGTTACTAATTTCCTTAATTTTATACAAGGTAGGTACATATTTCAAAAGTAGGTGGGTTTCTAACACCTATGCAGTTCCTAACACCTAGTCGGTGTCCCTGTCAACAGCCATATCAGAACCTCCATCTGGATCCTCCTCGGGATCTTCCTCAGTCTAGTCCATCGGCTCCTCATAAGAAATTTACCCCGTCACCGAGTTCGTCATCAGCCACTTCCTCCATTGGCGGGTTCTCAGCTACAACTACACCAAAGTCCTATAACCTAGTAGGTTTGCAAGGTCTTTACAAAAAGTATCAACAAGACCCTCACAACATAACCTAATCTAAGTTGTCCATCATCATATCCAGCTCTATGTCGGTATCCTCGTCAGACTGCTCGGGATCCTCCTCTGGCTCTACTGAAGACTTCTGTCATGTACTGCGTACATTGCCAAATGGCACGCCAATGTCGTCATTCGTACTCAAAGTGGAAAGGAATTCTCATCGTTAAAGAGTCTATAGAAAATTGATTCTAGGTGAAGGGATCATGGGTAGTTTTCCTATCATAGGGTCACCTATCTCAGGTATATCGACCATAACCTACAATTTATGGAATGGAGGTAAATAAAAAGAAAACAACACACTAAAGGAAGAAACAGTACTTACAGTGAGTGCCGGTCTATCTTCGCGAAATGTACATGTGGGTTGTCTACAGAACCGGCTCAACTCGAGCTCTGATACCAACTGTAACGTCCCACTTTTTCAAGACTCAATAATGCGGAAATATAAATGTTTTCATTTAACAAAATGTCTCAAAAACCCATAGAAAAAAAAACTTTTTAAAAAGTCGTATGGCCATACTTAACATTTAGTTACAAACATGTTTTATAAAGATTAGAGTGAGCCTAGTTTAGGAAAATTACACAACATTTCCAAAAATAAAAAGGCTTCCCAAAAGGTCGATCCACATGTACATTTGCAAGGAAGACTCCAGCGCTCACTGCTCTGCCTTGCCCTTGCGCTTACCTACAACATGAAACAACTAGGTAAGTGAAAACGCTTAGTAAGATCAACTTTCAAACAAAGCATGTAGAGAATTAGGGTTTTGGACCCATCCGGACCCTACACAATCAATTTCAAGAATGCTAAAGCGTCCTGGAAAACTTATGGTCATGCCTGATAACCAAGAATAAATTAATTCATAACTAGATAAAAATCCTGCACTCAGAAAAATCCCAGAACAAGCAGATATATTATATCACAACTATATCTTATCAACAATTATATCCCTGCACTCAAAAAATCCCAGAGCAAGCAGATATATTATATCACAACTATATCTTATCAAAAATTATATCCCTGCACTCAGAAAATCCCAGAGCAAGCAGATATATTATATCACCATATAATTCGAGACCAACGCTCGACAATTTCTAACAATTCAGACGTAACGCGCCCTCCAACATAATTGCTAATCTGTAAAAGAGAACCGAGTCCCCACACTAATATCTAGCCAATAAATATTCTCATCAAGGGTAACTATTGTGTTACCTAGGGCATCGCTACTTATTCAAGAGTGTAATCCAATTTACACGGTTTTACGGAGACTTCTATGTTAATCAGTGGTGCTGGTGAGCAGTTGCCCCTAGGGTGTTCAACCTCACTCAATCTTGGCAACCCCTAGTATCTCTAGGCACTCTCACTGAATGGCCAATATTCACGGCTGCTATCCGGGAATAACTTATCAGAGCACTTGCTCGGATTCTAACCGTCCAATGATTAAGTAAGCATGAGGGCCCCTAGGTCCCATTTATTTTGGCGCCCCTAGGTTTAACCAGCTTATCCTCATCTCATGGCCACTCGTCGCGGTAATGAACCAGACATAAATAAAATCAAGCAGTGTGATGGGGATCAACCGTCTAGGATATGACAGACATCTACTGTTCATATTTTCTAAATCAGCACTCACTAGACTAATGTCTCTCAGCAACTTTCTATGACAGTCTATATATGTGCATGTATCCCTATACTAACATACAAGACAATAATCATTTCATGTTGCAGCCATACAATATAAGTTGACTTACTTGGAGTCCTTAGCGCTCAGCAGGGTGTCACCCTCCAACGTTCAGTCCAGTTACGCTTAGCCAATACTGTAGTTATCCATACAGTATACTCGGATTAATTATGGCACTCATAATTCATTATTATTATTTTGGGCAGTTTGGTCATTTTAATAAAAGTCATTTGTAAGGATTTATAATCCTTATTTGGTTTTAAACCTATTAAGGAAAGTCATACAAAATATTCGAGACTAAACCCTAAGTCTCGGGGAGACCTATCCTAAGGTCTCGATACCTAGGCTCGGGTATCACAATGGTATTTCCCCACAACCCGCTAAAAATCTTATTCTTTCAAGGTATCGCTATTAACCCGCACCTTCGACTAGTGGGTTAAAATATGTAAGATTTTAGCCGGTATTATATCCTGAAAATACAAATAAATTCCTTAATTATTTTAAAAGAAAATATACTCTTTAAATTTTCCTTTTAGTTTTCTTAAGGTTTTAATATCTAAAAACCGATTTAAGAAAATTGCCTAATTTGTCTTAATTAGGAAAATCGTTATAAATTTCTCATCTTGACTAATTAATTTTCCAAAAGCAATTAATCAATTTTTACTTACTAGAAAAATAATTTATTTAATTATTTTCTCAAAATATAGGGTTTTAAACCCTCTTTTAATTTATTAACTATTAATAAATTAAATCTCTTATTTTTAGAAAGAATAAAGACTCTTTAATAAAAATAATTCATTTAAACTCAAAGGGGTAATTTTAGTGAAAATATGATTTCAAGACTTACCAATTTATATCTCGAAATAAGCAAAATTTTACTTTTTACCTTATGTTCCAAAATCTCATTTTTACACTAAGTGTGAAAAGCCTATTTTTCACATTTTTAACTACATACTTCGTTAGTTCATAACTTGAAATTTACTTACCCAATTGTTACCAAAATTTCCCAATTCCATTTTTGTTATGCCATTTAGGTCTTTGTAAAATCTTAGGACAAAATGAGCATTTTTTATTGGTGAAATCATTTTCCAACAATGAGGTAAAAATGACCTTATTTTCAAGTCCTTATTTTTTCCAAACTTTGACAGTTAATAACTTTCAAACCGTTCAATATTTTCTTACCAAGTTTTACAGTGGAATAATAGGTTATGCCTGAAATATGTCCACAAAATTTTAGAAAAAACTGGGTTCATTTGCCCTATACAGTGGCTGTCCAAACTTGGTTCCGAAAATAAGAATACGAAAAAAACAGTTTTTTACCTAAACTTTGAAATAGCATAACTTACTCATTTCTAAACATTTTTTAGTGTTTCAAAAGCTCAATTTTATGTACTCAATCTCAACAACATCACAGTACAATTTAATTTTACAAAACCAATATACAGTGGCTGCTTGACCCCTTGGAAGTCACAGCTTAAAACATGTTTTGTTTTAGGGTATCCTACAAAACCCTTGGGGGTTTTGGTTCCCATTTTCAAACATCAATACACATGCATCATAAAAATTATTAAACAACTACCATAACCTTATTACATCACCAACAAGAAACTTTAAGCATTAAATATACAAAATAATGCTTAAAACTAAAAACCCTACAACAAAATCATCAAAAGTAAACTTTTTACCTCTTTGGTGTTCTTGCTTAAGGTTTTGACCTTCCTATTAGCTTTGGCTCCTCCAAAACCTTTCAAAAACCCTAACCAACTTCCCCCAACAACATAGGTAATTAGCTATTTGAACCTCTATGATTAAAACTTGACAAAAGTCTAGATTAATGAAACTTTACCTTAGGGAAAACCCTTCCTAGACCAAGACTTAGCTTCCAAGTTTCTTTGGTGTTCTTGGGGTTGAAAATGGAGAGAAAACTTGAGAGAGTCTTCAAAAATCAGATGAGAGTGAATGACGGAGGGAGAGTGGTCAGATTTGGGGGTTAGAATGACTCACACAACTCTTCAAAATATCACAAAACACTTGAGTGCTTTTCTACTCACTTGCCCACTTGACTTCTTAATTAAATGGGAGTTAAACTTTATAAAATTGGGTTCACACCACTCTAAAATAGCACATGGCCGGCCACCCTTTGCCATATATGTCATCATTAATTTTTTTTTTTTTTATAAAGGTTAATAAAGGTTTCATAAGAAGAAAAGCCCAAATTGGCTTTTGACACCATTTTTCACTCTTATTAAGTTTTAATCACCAAACTTAACATTAATTAATTAAATTTAATATCTCTCACATTTAATTTAATTAATCACATAATAAAATTTAACCTAAGGTCCATTCATGGAATAAAATTCCCCATTTCGGCAAAATTAGGCATTTAACACAACATGCCTTAAAATTTCCATTTTCTTTTAGGTTTATTATTTTTGACCAAACTTTAACTTTTATGAATGTATTTTATGCTCAAAATATAATTTCCATGATTTTTCATTTTATTTTCCGAGATTTTTACCCGATCAGGGTTTTTGTGTCGGCCCAGGACCGAAAGTCTTATCTTGACTTTTAAAATCACAAAATTCATATTTTGGCTAGCAATAACTCATGGAATACTTACAAACAAAATATAATATTATTTAAAATAATATTCTTAACCCGGGGGAAAAATCCCGACCCGAGTCGTTTAAAGGTACCCGAAAACATAGGACGTTACAGTATGCCACTTGACCAACCCTCTCCAGGATCTCAAAAGGACCTACAAATCTAGGGCTCAGCTTGACTTTCTTCACAAACCTTCTCACCCCTTTCCATGGCGAGACTCTAAGGAAGACATAGTCTCCCACCTAGAACTCCACGTTCCTACGCTTGGGATCTGCATAGCTCTTTTGCCTACTCTGAGAAGTAAGCATCTGAGCTCTAATCTTCTCAATAGCCTCACTGGTCCTCTGAACAGCTTCAGGACCCAAGTATCTCCTTTCACCTGTCTTATCCCAATGAATGGGAGATCTGCACTTTCTACCATACAACATCTCATAAGGTGCAACTCCAATGGTAGACTGATAACAGTTATTGTAGGAGAACTCTATCAAAGGCAGATAATTACTCCAAGATCCACCAAAGTCCAGTAC
This sequence comes from Humulus lupulus, assembly GCF_963169125.1. Lineage (NCBI taxonomy): Eukaryota > Viridiplantae > Streptophyta > Magnoliopsida > Rosales > Cannabaceae > Humulus > Humulus lupulus. The sequence goes on along the minus strand of NC_084798.1, from coordinate 142,496,625 downwards.
ACATGCCCTCAGCATGTCTTCTAATATCTGGATCGTCCTCTCAGATTTCCCATCTGTCTGAGGATGATAAGTAGTACTGAACTTCAATTGTGTACCCATGGACTTCTGCAAACACCCCCAGAACTTGGAAGTAAAAGTAGGGTCCCGATCTGACACGATCGACCTAGGCGCTCCATGGAGGCGTACGATCTCTCTCACATAGAGATCTGCATACTGGTCCACTGTATAAGCAGTCCTCATTGGCAGAAAGTAAGCTGATTTGGTGTAGCGATCCACTATCACCCAAATAGAATCACGCTGACCAACAGTCCTGGGTAAGCCCACCATGAAATCCATCGTGATGTCTTCCCACTTCCACTCTGGGATATCCAGAGGCTGCAATAACCCTGCCGGCCTCTGATGCTCAGCCTTGACCTGTTGACATGTCAAGCACTTAGCCACATACTCTACTACATCTCTCTTCATCCCTGGCCACCAATACAACGATCTCACATCCTGATACATCTTCGTGGTGCCTGGATGCAAAGAGTACGGTGTAGTATGAGATTCATCCAGAATCTCTCGCCTCAAGGTAGTGTTTAGCGGCACACATATCCGCCCTTTGTATCTCAACAAGCCTAACTCAGACACTGTATAATCTCTGGATGCTCCAGCAAGAATATCCTCTGTAATCTTGATCAGTTGTGGATCACTCAATTGACCCTCAATTCTCTCCAATAGCGTAGACTGTAGTGTAATATTAGCCAACTGGCCCACCAGCAACTCTATACTAGCTCTGGTGATATCATCTGCTAACTCTCTGGCCATCAGCCTCATACCATGAATCTGTCCTGGACCCTTCCGGCTTAATGCATCAGCCACCACGTTGGCCTTTCCTGGATGATACAGAATCTCACAATCATAATCTTTTACTAACTCCAGCCAACGCCTTTGCCTCATATTCAGATCTTTCTGGGTGAAGAAGTATTTCAGGCTCTTGTGGTCTTTATAGATCTCACACTTCTCTCCATAGAGATAATGCCTCCTTATCTTTAAAGTAAAGACCACCGCCGCCAACTCCAAATCATGAGTAGGATATCTCTTTTCATACTCCTTCAATTGACGAGAAGCATAAGCAATTACCTTCTCTGATTGCATCAAAACACAGCCCAAACCCTGATGAGAAGCATCACAGTAAATCACAAACTTCTCCTGATCTGTTGGAAGACTCAGGATCGGAGTTGTAATCAATCTCTGCTTCAGTTCCTGGAAGCTGTTCTCACATTTATCTGACCATACAAATTTTTGGCTCTTGCGTGGCAGTTCAGTCAATGCACTAGCTATCTTTAAGAACCCTTCCACGAAACGTCTATAATAACCTGCCAATCCAAGGAAACTTCTAACCTCAGAAGCATTCTTTGGCCTTGGCCAGTCTCTGACCGCTTCAATCTTTGCTGGATCTACCTTAATCCCCTCCTTACTGACAATGTGCCCAAGAAAGGACACCTGAGACAACCAGAACTCACACTTCTTGAATTTAGCAAACAGTCTGTGTTCCCTCAGTCTCTGTAGAACCAACCTCAGATGGTGCTCTAATACCAACTGTAATCCCTGACTAATTCTAGACCCCAGACCATTAAAAACTACTAAACATAGCTACTATTTTGGAATAGATACATAAGAAATAACATAACTTTATTTAAAATCCAAAATATCATACGAAATACAAAATACGGTATGGGTACCCATTGTTTAGTACATAAAACATAAAAACATAACTATAATAAAACGTTAAAAAACTAAGTGTGGAAATACATAAAAACATAAATCAAAAGACTTAAAAACAATGTCATCCTCGATCTTCCAGCAGTCCATTCAATCCATTCATCCCCAACACACATGCCAAGCTGCCACGAATCCTTCTCTCCTTCCATGCTCATTTTCCTGCATCATCTAAAAAGAAAGGAATGAGCCTAATGCCCAGCAAGGAAAATCTACTAAAAAAACATATATGTCATAAATCATAAAACATAAGATTATATCATAAAGCATATACTATAAAACATATGACTGTAAAAACGTATATCATATAGGACTGCAATATTAATGGCCATTAACTCATTAATGTGGTATGTGATAAAACCAACTACGTCCTCAGTCTACTAATCGAGGTAGGTTAGATCACAACTATAGTATATGGTAACCCATCTAGGTCCTCAGTCTACTAATCGAGGTAAGGTAAATCATAACTCTAAACCACGAAAATGATAAAAATTCTTGGGGCTTGCTATCTAAGCAAGTCATATGCCCAAGGGACTACAAAACATATATCATATCACATATCATATCATAGCATCAAACATATCATAACATAAAGATATAAACACATATAATCTAACCTAATTTCCTTACGAAAAACCATGATATGGAGACAAGAATGGGATTGGAACACTCCTAAAACCAATAGTAAAAACCATGAGTTGATTAAACATGTATTTGCACTCTTTTAGCATATTTTGAATTGATTAAACAACTTTGACTGAGTAAAATTGTGATCCTAACAGCTGTTGGAAGGTTCTAGAGCTTCTATATCTTTCTTTTAATTAAACTATTTAAAAAAATAACTTAAATCCTTAATAAACATGCTTGTGACAAGTGTCACGCTCTTAATAATTCTATCTAAACCTTAGGTTATAATACACAATATTTCTAGGACCACCAATATTAATCAAACCTTATGTTATAATTAATATTTCTAAACTATAGGTTAAAGTTATAAAATCCATAACCATTGATATGAGTTTCAAACTAAGTCTAGGCTTGAACCGAAATCCCTGGAAACTAACATACTACAAGCTACCACTAGCTACTACTACTACTATCTAGCTAAGTAAAATTCCGAGACACTACATCCCTGCTGGGGACAAAGGCAAAAAGATCATAGATCTTACAGCCTTGAAACCAGCGGGCGCTTCGACTCCAACCGTGGTCGGCAAGTTTTGTGCCGCGTCACACATGCTAGAGTATCCTTTGGTAAAGAGGCTGGGGCCCCAGGGGCCGACTTATGCATGGACATGTTGTCCCAGATGGGCCAATCATGGAACAACCTTGATGCTAACGTGTTGAGGTTTCTGAAGGGAGATAACACAATTGCCCTCTTCGACCAGACCCTCGAGCTTGGGGTTTCTGTACGTCTGGTCTACTTTGCTCTTTATTTTCAGTTATTTCTCCATTATCTAACTGTTATTGTTTTTCCATTTAGACTCTCCTCAGAGTCATATGCTAGTGCTCCCTCCTTTCCTCAAAGGTCGCGATTGTCGAGAAGTTAGTTAACAATGCCCATCAAGCTTGAATCCAGACTTAGGATAATTTAAAAGAGGCCAAGGGAGCCCAGACTAGGGCCGATGATTCTCTCAAAGAGGCCAGAGAGTCTGAAGCCAAGGCCAAAACTTCCCTTCGAGAGGCGAAGGAGGCCTAAGCAAAGGTCGAGGACACCCTTAAAACCTCCAAGGAAAAGCTTGCTTCTTCTGAAGCTGACGCCATTCGTCTGAAGGTGGAGCTTGACACCAAGACAGCCGACTTTGACACTACCAAGCCGAGATTGAGCGCCTTAAAGAGGAGAAGGGCACTACCTATGAAAACCTCGAGGACGAGAAGAAATTTATGCTCGAGGAGTTCATTGCCAAGAAGGAGTGGGCCACTGATCGAGCTATGTACAGGATGTGGTCGCTTTATCCTGAGATGGACACCTCATTCCTAATGGACAAGAAAGAGGAGTTCCTGACCAAGTGGAAGGCTCGGTTGGCTGAGGAAGAGGTGACCGCGGGCACCACCTTGGAGGCGAGTGGCGAGGAGGAGAAAGGAGAAGAGGTCGAGTCTGCTCCAGCCAGCCAAGAATGATTTATGTTTTACAGGGGTTGCGTCCTTTTTTTTTTCTAATTAAATTTTTGATGCCCTCTTATGGCTATGAAAATCATAACTCGAGCTTGAGTTATTTTATGAATGCTTGTTTTTATATGGTAGTTTTTTATGCTTAAATCTCTGTCTCGAAATCTTTATGCATATTATCTACATATAGATTTTGTCTTATCCTTATGCATCATACTCCAGGTTTAGAATATTTCGAGCATACATGGACTTGTTCTTATATCTGTTTATTTATACAAATAATGTCGTGCTTAAGTTCGAACTTCCCTATATTCATACATAGTTCATTCTAATGCACATTTTTGACTTCGTTATTCTCATGGTCGAATATTACTTTTACCACATATTTTTGTACTTATTGGTGTGTAATCTCATCAGTCTAGTTATTTCTTCTTAAATATAGTAGCTTTTCCTCTTCCTTAAATATGGTCTCGAGGTTGCAAGGTTGAAACTTTTTTGCAAAAAATTCCAGCCCTGTCTCGACTCATGAATTTCGTTGGTTTATCTGGAATTCCAACTTTCGATTGTGTCGATTAGTGTTTGATGGTTTGTTCCAGACTTGTTTTATTTGTGTTTGGTTAATAATCCATCCATTGTAATGTTATTTTTATTGATGCTATATTTTCGGGCTTATGATATGATTGTATACCACTTATGCCCCCTTAATCTCCTATGATTTTAGAATTTTAGGTTACTGGATTTTAAGAGCTTGCAAATGATATAACAATAAAAATACAACCAGAATAAGGAAGAATGCTTTATTAATGAAAAGAAAAAAATCAAATACAAGTTTGGTTACAAATAAATAAACATCATCCCTATACTATTGGTAATAAGGTCGTAGATGTTCACCATTCCTAGCTCGCGGGACCAATTCTCCATTCAATCTCGCTAGTTTAGAGACACCAGGTCGAATAATAGATTCAATTTAGTAAGGTCCCTCCCAATTAGGTCCGAGCACACCTTCAGAGAGGTCTCTTGTGGCAAAAAACACACGCCTAAGCAACAAATCTTCCAATTCAAAGAGGCTGTCTCAAACTCTCTTATTGAAGTACCTTGTGGGCCTTTGCTAGTATGCGAAATTTTTAAGGTGGGCTTCTTCTCATTTTTCTTCAATTAGGTCTAGGGTTTCCTCGAGTTAGGTCTGGTTTGAGGTCTGGTTGTATGCTTCGCGTCTTATCATTAGAATTTGAACCTTAATGGGCAACATAGCTCGCAACTGTAAGCCAGGAAGAAGGGGTGTGTCCTGTTGAGGTTCGAGCTGTTGTTCTGTAAGCCCATAGGACTTGTGGTAATTATTTTTGACATTTTCCTTTAGCTTCTTCGAGCCTCTTCTTAATGGAGCTCTTCAGAGTCTTGTTTACGGCTTCAACATGGCCATTTTCTTGTGGATGGACTACTAAGGAAAAACTCTTGATTATCCCATTCTTTTCACAAAACCGCGTAAAGAGTTTGCTATTGCATTGGGTTCCGATGTCTGACATTATTTTCTTTATACCCATATCTGAAAATTATAGTTTTTACCATGAAGTACAAGACCTTCTTTGAGGTGATTGTGGCTAGAGGTTCGACCTCAGTCCATTTAGTGAAGTAATCAACAGCAACTACGACGTATTTGACTCCACCTTTCCCTGTTGGGTGAGCTCGCGAGATTGATGGAATTGTTGACATTTATCACAACGTTTGACATATGCGAATGATTCGGCTTTCACCATTGACCAAAAATATCATTGTCTAATTATTTTCTTTGACAAACTATGCCCCCCGGTGTGATCTCCGCAAAATCCTTCATGGATTTCTTCTAGGATTTTTCTTTCCTCGGGTGGAGTTACACACCTTAATAATGGCATAGAGTATCATATTCTGTACAATCTTCCCTACAAGATAGTGTACCTTGGTATCTTGTACATTATTTTTCTAGCCTCATTCCAGTCTGTTGGGAGGCTCCCAGTTTCGAGGTAGTCTATTATGGGAGTTATCCAGGTAGGCTGTGAGTCTATCATGTTCACATCATTTTCTTTAGGCTTGATTATGCTCGACACTGGTAGGAATTCAACTGGTACCACATTAAGTGTGTCGACTTCTTTGGTGGTGGTGAGTCAAGCTAGAGCATCTGCATTCGAACTCTGTTCTCATGGAACTTGCTCAATCGTGTAAAATTCGAATTTTCCAATTGCCGCTTTGACCTTCCCTAAGTATGCTACGATTTAACCCCTCGAGCCTGGTGTTCTCCTAGGACATGATTGGCAACCAATTGGGAGTCACTATATCAGTGAATGAATTTTGCTTTTAGCTCGGAAGCTATTCACAGTCCTGCTAAAACTGCATCGTATTCAAATTCATTGTTTGATGCCTTGAAGCCAAATCATAGGGCCGAGTGAAACCTATTTCCTGATGGGGTAATGAGGATAATTCTTGCCCCCGACCCACTCTCATTTGAAGACCCATCAAACTAAAGTCTGCACAGCTTGCAGGCTGGGGTTACGACTTCTTCGTTTGAGATTCCAGTGCATTCGACTATAGAATTAGCTAAGGCCTATCCCTTTATCATCGTTCTAGGGTGATACGTGATCTCTAACTTCCCAAGTTCGAATGCCCATTTCAATAGTCTCCCCGACGCTTCGGGTTTCGATAATATCTGCCTTAATGGTTCTTCAGTCAGCACATGTGCCGGATACTCCTGGAAGTAGGGTCAGAGTTTTCAAGATACATATATTAAGCACACGGCTAGGTTTTCCATTAATGGATACCTTGAATCTGCCCCCAATAATCTTTTACTGACATAATAAACAAGTTATTATACTTTCTTATCCCCCCGAACAAGTACCACACTAATTGCATGTTCGGTCGTAGCAAGGTAAAAGGACAATATTTCCCTTGTGGCTAGTTTGGATAGGATAGGTGGTTCAACGAGATGTTTTTTAAAGGCTTCAAAAGCAACCTCGCATTCGTTTGACCATTCAAACATTTTGCCCCCTCTCAAAAGGTTAAAGAATGCAAGGCATCTGTTTGTAGATTTCAACATGAACCTACTTAAAGCCGCCATTCTTCCATTAAACTCTGGATATCTTTATGCTTTCGAGGTGAAGGCATATCAATTAAAGCCTTTATCTTATCTAGGTTTGTCTCCATGCCTCGAGCGTTTACTATAAATCTGAGGAATTTTCTCGAAGATACTCTAAATGAGCATTTTTGCGGGTTGAGTCTCATGTTATACTTTTTGAGTATGGCAAAATATTCAGCGAGATCATCAACAAGGTTACAATTGTGTTTGGAATTGACCAACATATTGTCCACATACACTTCCATATTGTTCTGTATCTTCTCAACAAACATTCTATTTACCAGTCTCTGATATGTGGCCCCGACGTTTTTGAGTCCGAAGGGCATCGCATTGTAACAGTATAGTCCTTTATCAATCATGAAGCTCATATGTGCCTGATCGGGTGCATGCATGGCTATCTGGTTATATCCAGAATATGCGTCCATGAATGACATGATGCCGTGACCCGAGGTAGCATCCACGAGTTAATCAATTTGAGGTAGGGGAAAGCAGTCTTTTGGACACGCCTTCTTGAGGTTCGAATAGTCAATGCAAGTTCGCTAGCTACCATTGGGCTTTAGGACTAGAACTGGATTGGCTATCCATTCTGGATAGAAAGCATCTTGGATAAACATATTTGCTTTCAGTCTTTCGACCTCCTATTTCAAGGCCTTCTTCCTTTCATCATCTAGGAGCCTTCTTTTATGTTGCTTAGGTGGAAAGTTTTTGTCTATATTCAACGTACTGATCCCAATCATATCTGAATGCGACCATGCGAACACATCCTGGTTTCCCTTCAGGAAGCGGATTGATTTCTATCTCGCATTCTTTGGAAGGTTCTTCCCAATATTTATCACTCTAGTGGTGTCCTTATCATCGAGCTCAATGTCTTTGAGCTCTCAATTTCCCCGAGATTGGCCCTATCCTCATCTGCCTTTGGGTCGATCTCCTCTTCAACCTCGTATACTGCTTCGCTTATTTCATCAATAACAACTAGTGCCTGTGCACTTGCTTGGCTCTTTCCCCTCATCGAGATATTGTAGCATTCTCGGGCAGCCAGCTGGTCTCCTTTCAATGTCCCAATCCCACTGGGTGTAGGGAATTTTATGGCCAGGTGCCTAACGGATGTAACTGCCCCCAGCCCAATCAGGGATGGTCTCCCAAGCAGTACATTGTAGGCTGAAGGGGTGTCAACCACTATGAAATCCATTATCTTGGTTATCGAGACTAGATAGTCTCCCAAGGTTTCTAGGAGCTCGATGGATCCTGTACTTGCTATTACCTCCCGTGAAAGTCCGTATAATGTTCTTGCACAGGCTTTTAGATCTCGAACGGAAAGTCCCATTTTTTTGATAGTGGCCTTATGAAGGATGTTGACCGAGCTCTCGTTATCGATCTGGACTCGACGTAACCTCTTATTGGTGAGCTGAAAGGTTATGACCAGAGGGTCATTATGAGGGAACTGGACGTGCGAGGCATCTTCCTCGGAGAAGGTAATGGGTTGGGACTCAACCCTCTACTGTTTTGGAGCTTGGGGTTCAGGTTCATAGGGAGATCCATACCATATTTTGAGTTCATTGACATACCTCTTTTGGGCATTTCTCCCTGACCTTGCGGTGTGCGGCCCCCCCGTGATGGTTATTACATCTTCTCCATCGATTGGGGGAGGTCGATTTTCCTCCCTCGCATGTGGGGTCATAGATTGTTGACCAGGCTGGGTTAGAGCTGCCTTTTGTCCAAATGCAGCCTGGGTTATGTTTCTGTTTCGGGCGTACTGTCTGAAGTAACCTCTCGAGATCAATCCTTCGATCTCATCCCTTAACTGTTTGCATTCATTAGTGGTATGATCTATATCCCTGTGAAACCTGCAGAACTTGTTTGCATCCTTTTCTGAATTTCTAGTTTCGCATCGGATCAGGCATTTGAAAGGGACCTGATTTTCATTTACGACAAATATGTTTTTGCGAGCATCTGTAAGCTCGGTATACACTGAAAAGTATTTTTCTCCTTTCTTTTTCTTACCCCCGTCAGCCTTCGAGCTATTCCCTTGATTCTTCTTTCTTTTGGAAGGGTTATCTTCTGAGGGTCCTGCATGGAGGACGTAGCTGAGGTTGTGGCTTAGTTAACATTTGTCATTGTAGTTATTACAAGCTGAGGAGTTAGCTTTAGTGCTGACCTCGCCTCTTCTACAATGACAAACCTCTGAGCCCAAGTATTGAACTCGGTTATCGACCTCACCAGTTTCCTCTGCATGTCGTCCCAAAGGGGACTCCCTGGCAATACTCCTGAACGTACTGCCATGAGATGACCATTTTCATCGACATTGTGAGCTCGTGCCACTTCTATATTGAATCTTGTCACGTAACTTTTTAGTGACTCTCCTGGCTGCTGCCTAACATTTGTCAATGCTGATGCCTCAGGTTTGATACTCTTCATAGCCTGGAACTACTTCTTGAATTCCTAGGACAATTGCTCCCATGACGAGATCAAGTGTCTCCAGAATTTGTCAAACAAGTTTTTTGGCGGTCTAGTGAGTGTGGTCAGGAAGATCATACATCTTAGTTCGTACCTGACATTACTAGCTCAGATTACTATATTAAACGTACTCATGTGGTTGCCTGGTTTGTAGTCCCATTGTAGGGCGCCATGTGGGGTATTTTGAAACCATGAGGAAATGGGGTATTTTAGATGTGGGGTGCAAAAGGCTCGAGCTCCTCGTCAGAATCGTAAGCCTTTTCCTTACTTTCCCCCTCTTGAAGGAGCCTAAATGCCTCTTCCAGCTGGTTGATCCTCTCTTGGACCAGATCCACTGGAGGGGGAGCTTGCACTAGTGGCAACTGGTTATTGTTCGTAAGAACTCTAGCTCCTTGTCTAAGTACATGATTTTATTGATTCCCATATACTAGGTGTAAAGGCTCTCTCCATTTATTTAAGTGTGTCTGTAGGTCCGAGTTTGGCTGATTAGATTACCTTTGGTACTGATTTAGATGATCTTGAAGGTTAGGATAATAATTCTCGTAATATCTAGGCTCGGTGTTATACACACTCACCGACCTGTTGTAATCCTGACTTCCGCCAAGGAAACTGACATTTCTTTCTAGCTATTGCTGCTGTGTGGTCCGATTATTACGAGGTGGGTTTTCTACTTGCACCCTTGCTCCGATCATTCGTGACCTCGACATATGACTTCCAGATGGTTGAGGTTGTTTATGTCCATGAGGAGCTTCTCACGGGGCCTCACGTTCCCCCTGTGCTCAGATCAAGCCTGAAGGCTCCTATCTCGGCAACCACTTTGAGAATACCTCTTAGGTGTCAGATCTCCTGCCCGGTTCCCATTGGGAACTGGCTGGGGTACATCCCGCGCTGGAGAGCCTTATCGGAGAAGGAGGATGCCTAATTGGCGAGGGTGGTGGCCTCCTGTTATGTAACAACCCAAATTTGCTAATAAGGCTTAAGGGCCTTGATTAGTGTGCCTGGAGGGCATAATGGGAATTATGTGTGGTTTTAATGGTTAAGATGCATGATTATGATTTAAAACATGTTATATGATTACTTGAGTATTTGAGATGCATGACTGTGTGTATTGGTATGCATATATGCCCTGGTTAGGTTAGAAGGGCATAATTGTAATTTTGGCCATTATGGGCATAACTACTTTGATATATGTGATAAATGTCGAGACCACATTATTATGTGGATATATCTGTGATCAGTGACTCGAGACGATCCTAGTGAGCAAAGTAGCGAGAAAGTCATAGCGGGGATTTATACCCGGCTCGGGGTGAGCTCATGGGTATAAATGGGAATTTAGTGGATAAACTGGAGTCTATTTTGACATTGAGGAATACTACTTGTGATTAATTAGGTATCGGGAATTAAGCGGGAAATATTAGAGACACTCGAGGAGTTAGCGGGAATTGGGTAAAATGACTAAAATGCCCTTGAGTGAACTAAAGGATTAGAGTTAATAGGGAGGGCATTAAGGTCATTTGGCTTTTAAGGATGGGAATTACTGAGGCTTTATGTTAGTGGAAAGTGTAGAGAAGGGTAGAAGTCTGAAAAAGAAGGAAAAGGAAAGGAAAAGAAAGGAGAGAAAACAGAGAGAATTCTCTAGGTCGGTTTATAATTCCTTCACCTGTTTCTTGAGGATTTATGGAGTAAAGCTCAGAGGAGAGCTGGGATAAACTAGGCATCAAGGATCCTAACCTAAGACTGAGGAATTGACAGAGGTTTAGCAAGGGTTCATCAGCTACTTGAGGTAAGACTCTAGAGTTCTTCAATTTCTGTTTCTGGTTTTTGAGCTTTGGTGCTTAAGATGAATTGGATGGGACTTTAGGATTCAAGCTTAAGGCTGAGGAGGAGCAAGCCAAGGGAGTCTAGAGGAACCTTGTGGTTGAAATCCTATCAAAGGTATAAAGTCTAAACTCTAAACTTTGTTGTTCAGCTGGTTTTTACTGGGTTTTAGAGCTTAGAAGTGACTATGGTAAATTCTGAGTTTGTGGGTGCATGTGCTTGGGTTTTAGGTGTTTGGGGTGCTTGGGATGAGTGGAGTGTGGTCATGAAGTTGTTTTTGAGTTTGGGTAGGAGTTGGAAGAGGTTTGGTTGAGGTTGGTTCGAGAAAATCGCAGAAGAGAAAAACTGAGGCTTGTCTGTCTGTGACTAGCGCTATAGCGCTAGCCTTTGGGCGCTGTAGCGCTAGGCCAATATGCTGAAGGGTTTTTGGCTTCTGTTTGTAGCGCCCTCCCAACAGCGTTGTAGCACTACCCTGCCTTCTAAAGGGGATTTTAGGGTTGTTTGCAAGGGTTTTCGACCTAGGGTTTGGGGTTTGATTCCACCACCTTGTTTGGTGGAACTAGGACTTCCCGGGGGGCTCGGAATTGGCCCCGGGGCTAGGTTTTGAACTTGGGGATTGATAATGATCTTGGCTCACGATTGTGTTTAGGTGAGTGCTAGGGCTCGAGGGGGGATCGTGCTCAAGGAGTTGAGGGATCAAAGCAATTGAATTGAGAGGTAAGAAAACTGCATCCGGTTAAATGTTTGTGATGGGACTAAGTGCTCCCGAGAATTGTGTCGTGTCAATGTTGGTATCATTCCATTGGACATGTAAAAGCGGCCTAAGAGTGCCGTACATGATATTAGCGCACAGGGCGCAGATTGGCCACTGGTAGCCAAGAACAACAGGATAACAGAGGGAGCAGCCTGAGAGCGCTAGCCCTCGTTATCATTTGTGAATTGTACATGTTATGAATTGATATGCCTAGTATGTGGAATACTTGATGGTACTGACTGATTATATGGTTGAGATTATGTAATGCAATATGCGATATTGACTTGTCCGCTAATTGCTTATGCTCTGTTGTTGTTGTGTTTTCTTGCTGGGCCTTGGCTCACGGGTGCTACGTGGTGCAGGTAAAGGCAAGGGCAAGTTGGACCAAGCCTGAGGTGGAGAGCTCCGAGGTGAAATGTACATAGCCAGCTGTTCGATCACCACGATCGTGGAGTGGACCAGGACAGGGATTACCTAATTGCTCGTTTTGCCTTAGTATGGCTGGTTATTGTATCTGAGTCTTATAACTTTTGTAGACGGTCTTTAAACTTGTATTTTTGGGATCCCGTGTAAACAAATAACGTATCTTAATGAAAATGTGGCTTTTGAGACCAAGACATTTTAAACCCTAGTTCCTTTACAGTTTCGATGACCCGCTTTTAATTAAATGACTTGATTAGCAAGTCTGGCACTTTATAAACACACAGTGTAACGGTCTTGGCTATCTAGGGCGTTACATGTTATTTGGTCTAGAAGGCTCAGGGTTGGCCCGGGCAGGCTTCGGGTTGTTCTTGACAAGCCTTGGGTTATCATTCCGAGCTATCGAGGGAGCTCGATTATTTACAATTCCAGCAGGAACGCTTCCTGTAGGGTTGTTCCCAACAGGATTTCGAGTAGTTTCGCCAGGCTGATTATTTCTGGGGTTTGCCTTAGGTCTCGGTAGAGCCTGCTTGGCCCTTTGTTCAGCCATCTTGGTAGCCGTACTTCCCCTAGGTTGTCTTCTAGCCCTCCGGGGTGGTGCCTAAACTTCAGCAGCTTGCCTTGCTAACTCCTCATTTAGCAGTGTAGCCTCGGTCAGCTGTTCACGCTGCCTACGATTTTCTAGCTCCATTATCGGCACGTATCTTTCAGGATGTTAATACAAATCCTCATCGGGCCTAGGATCCTGATCAGGCCGCCTCCTAGAAGAGGATGAGGCACTCCCCTCATCAGGACTTTGGTTAATGATGGGTTGTTTTCCAAGCCTTCGGGGAGGGTCCTTAGTTCGTGGATTATGCTCCTCGAGGATTTGAAGCAATGGTCGCCCACTAGTCCCAGAGAAGCTCAAGGTGGCCATTGTTGTTGTGCAGGAGGTTTTACACTAAACACTAAAAAGAATTGCTTAATGCTCTCAACGAAAGCACCAAACTGTTGATGCCGTTTTTCGTCAACTTAATTATGTAGAACAATAAATAATTAATATAGGAAGAATAGAAGAAATCAGACATTTTTAACGTGGTTCAATAGTTATAATCTGCCTATGTCCACGAGTCACTATTATTATGAACTTTGTACGAAAGCTTCAAGTGAAAGCAATTTGGCAAAGTCTCTTCTCAGTACAAAATTGTGCGTGAGTACAAATGACCAAGTCCAAGCTATTTATAGACATGGTTGTAGGAATATCTTCCCCCCAACTCAGGGAAGTTACAATAAAATATTTACATTCAAATAAATATCCGAATTAATAATACAAATCAAATACATTAATTAAATAACAATCACATAAAAATAGGGATTTAACACACGGTTTTAACGAATCCCAAAGAAATAGAGATTTCTTAACAGCTTTTCCGTGTGGTAAATGTATCATCGAGCTCGAATGTTGCTTTAACACGCTTTCGAGATCACCCAAAGTTTGAGCTCATCATTCCAGTTGTTGCCTCCTCCTCACTAGCTAAGTCGATCGAACTCATCCCTCAGAGAAGGTTGGTATCTTTGAGCCTGCAACTCATGCTCGAGCACTAATGGAAGATTTGGAATTGTTTGACATTTTGTACAACTGTATTGCTAACACTTGTTAATCCCAAGCTTACTCTTTCTGAGCCTACATTTCTAGGCTTTCTATTTAATCTCGAAATTCAGGTGTAACAGTTTCAATAGTTGAAGATTAGTGAGTATTTTTAGGATCTTATTTATATAAGTCTATATGCATGTGCCCTATAAATATATATTCAAAAAAATATACAAAGTAGAAAGCATAAAATCATACAAGCATGTGAATATTACAAAGATATATAAATATAATAAAAAAACCATTAGAGTACTTACAATATGCGTAGCGGATCAATGACTACACCATTTGGATTCCCTAACCTTTTATCATTGCTGAATGCTAGGTATTACAAGGAATCCAAAGCACTTTGAAACAAGACCACAGTCTTCCAAGTTTTTCTCTAAAATAACCTAGTGTTTGTGTGGGCAAGTCTCAACACATGAGAAGAGAATTCCTAGAGAGAAAACTAAGAGAGAGTGGGCGGAGAGGTATAGAATACTAGTAGTGAATTTTTACCTTGTCAAATTCATCTTACCAATGCATTCTATAACACTAGTTTATATAGGCAATTAGCTAGGACATAAAATAGGTTTTAGTTTTCCATTTTATTTTTAATAATTTAATAATTATAATTAATTAAATACTTATCAAAATTAACCATTTATAATTTTGATCATTATTTAATTCATTTTATTAATATTAATACCAATCTATCAATATTAACAAATATGTCCCAATTGGCTATAATACTCACTTTTTGAGACTTTGCAATAAAAACCTCAAAGTTTCTTCTATTTCATTTCTCACAAAATATCAATAAATAATTTAATATTATTTATTTTCATTGACCTAGTCAATATGATATTTTTATAATCAATAATTAAATTAGTTATTCAAGAGTACTAGGTTCATTTTTATAAGAGATGACATGGGGATCATAGATCCATGAACTCAAGCTCCAATAAGTTACCGTGAGTTTATTTATAACAAATAAACTCACTATCTTATTAATTTTTCGTGACTCCACTATAGACTTAGAATTACACTCTTGAATTCTTTACACCAAATGTAAATGTATTATCCATTGTTATAACCATAACGGTCATTCAATCCTCTATGGATTATCTACTAATGAGACGAGTGCAAATAATCATTTTACCCTTCATTAGTATTTTATCCTCAACTCCCACTAAGTTCCTTGTAAATGATATTTCCATAAACTTAATTGCAAAAATGAGTACTCTATCATTTAACACTTGGACCAAGCTATAAGGAAATCATCGTTTCACTTCTTAAATAGAAGCTATAAATTTCATGTCTATGATATATAATCCCACTCAATAATACTACTAAATCTTCAATATGTAAGTATGAGCTAGTCCATATGGTAAGCTCGTAATGAACAAATCAAAAGACTAGAATAATACAATTAGCATAATATTATTCACTTAGAATTAATATTGAATTGACCTATGGTCAACGTTGTGATATAATTAGATTAGATAATAATGATACTTACTTATTTTATCAATAATCAATATCGGTCAAGTCCAATGTAACAAAATACATCTGATTTTATCTACTTGGTCAATGTCCTAGATAGGACATCACACTAGATGTGTAAGTAGATCTTATCGTAGATTACTGAATCAGTAAAAATCCAGTGTATTGATTTAATCTTAGGACAAAATGCTTTTGAACATATAATTACAATTATAATCCACTGTGATTGAGTCACTATAATTGTAACTATACACATGTTCTGGATTTTACAAACGTTTGTATTAGTAATAATTAATCATGTAATAAACACATGTAAACAATGCAATTTGATTGAACAAAATGATTTATACTACTTTATTGATAATGAATTAATTACACAAGAAATATGGTTTTATAAGGGCATAAAACCCAACAAGCATAAATAACAACCATCTTGAGGGGGTATGTTAGTGTGTCTCACATAGAAAGTGTGTGGGCACATTCACCAATATATAAGAGCATGAGTTACTCCGCTCATCACCAATTTGTTTTGAGATAAAACCCCCATACTTCTTAGACCTTTCGCCCTATGCTTATACTTTCTACAAAATTTGTCCAATCTTCACTGTCATTCCTTTCAGATCATACTATCTAACTTACATTCCATTATACATTCTTATGTTAATTATCATTCAACATTTATTAAACAAAAAAAATTCCATACTCTATCATTTTCTTAAACTTCGGCCTTGTCTTATATTGAAAAGAGGCACAAAAAGCCTACCCAACCCAATTTTTCTCTTTACCATTTAGAAACTCTTAAACAAAAAAATGACTCCATCTTTTTTTTTTATTTACATTTTTTAAGGTTATCAATATTTCTCTATTTTTCAAAAAGATTTCTAAAAATTTATTTTTATATAATTTAACATTAAGACATTTACATCATAAATTATTTTTGAGGTAAGTTATTTTTTATTGAGTAATTAAAATAAGTTATTGGAATGTTTGGTGACTTTAAAAGATCTCTTTATTAGAGTACAACATTCACAATAGATAGGTTTTTCTTTTCATTATATTTCATTAAGAGTTTTTCTTTTCATCATTATTACTATTATTTCCAGTTTTACATAACATAATAAACATAATTTTTTAGTCTTGCTCACTTATCTATATTTTATATTTCTTTCCCTTCTTTCTTTGTTATGGTTTTTTTTTTTTTTTCAAATAATGAATTCTTGACAGTTTTATTTACTTATAAATTATTAGTTTGTCTATACTTTTATGGTAAAAATACTAATAGATTTGATTGTGTTATCTACAACGTGTATTAGTAAACTGATGGGCTACTGCCCATCAATTATTTTATCTTAACCCTACCTATATGACCAATATCTATATCTATATATATGTAAAAGATATCTCAATTTTGTAATTTTTTATATTTTAGGTTATACTAACTTATTTACTATTCTTCTTTTCTAATGTTGCTTTTGTTTTTTTTTTTTTTTATATTTCTATTTTGTAGAGTGTTTCTTAGTTATACAAGCACAACATGTCGCATTGATTGGATTCTCTCACTAGGACTTTCAGTGCGCACATTGTTGAAACAGATTGTCTAACAGATGTATCTGTTTTTGCTAAGAAAGCTACCTTTTATAATGACTTTGGGTCTTTGTTAGAGGATATAGCATGTTATCTAGATTTCCAAGAGTGTCTGTAATCCATATTCGTTGTTGATCCAATGTGGCTGCTCATGGATTCGATGTGCATGCTTTTAAAATGGATAGACAATTTGTTTGATTAGAAGATATCTCTCATTTTCTTCGAGATATAATTTAGATTTTCTAGGTTGTACGACATTATGTTATTATCAATGAAGTTATCATTGCTTAAAACAAAACCTTATAACCTTAATTACCTTTCCAAATATACCCTGGCAAGAGCCTAGATCCCTGAATATTTGGCATCTTACTTTTTATTCACCGAGTGGTTAAATGACTTAGTGATGTATAGCGATGTAACCATTATTACTTTTGGTAAGGGTATGTTAACTCCTAGTATAAAGATAAATATAATTACTACTAAGAAACATCAACTATAAATATATTTATATATTATAAATGTGAGTTTAATGGAAATTGTTGTTTTCCATTAGATTTAACATTTTTTTTTATTATTTTCTAATAACATATGTTGTACCTTAAAGATACAAGCTAAATCGTCTTGTTCGAGGTACAATTGTCAAGCAATATATGAAGAATACAAGATTGAAGATATTTCATTAACTCCAGGTTAAATAGCTCGAGACTACATCATTGAGTTGGGCTATTATGAGATCCTCCAGATCGTCCTAAATATATGTGATAGAGATCAAATAAAACAACATCTATATTGCCCTCGCTAGTCTTCGAGCATTACTCGGGTCAGATCGGCCTGACGCATAACCTCCAGTCTGAGGAATACACTCAGTTCGCGGCATAACGGTTACAGATCGAAGATTTTTTATATGCAATTAATACTTGTAATCATGATCTAAAGAATGACTGATATCAATGGAATTAACATATTTAAGGAATTGTGTATTTGGGAAGTTACCAATTCTTGTAAGTTACCAAATATTGTACGGTTACCCAAAATTGTCCATCAACCCCTATAAATACAGAGGGAATTGAAAGTAAAAGGGACCGAATTTTGTATGAAAAAATTATGCAGTAATTGTCTTAAATAATTTCCCTTAGAGCTCATAAATAGAATAATATAGACCCGTGGTCTTTAACCATTGAACCACGTAAAATTTCCCGGGTTCTAATTTTACGATTCACAAAAGTCTAATCTTCTTTATTTAGATTTCTTAATCTACTATGAGGAATTTGGAGGGAACAAGAGGCCGGAGCTGACTCTACGATGACGACATGTCATCGTTGTAGGGTCTTCGATGAAAAAAGAGAGGGAAATATGTTTGGCTATAGCGACGATATGTCGTCACTGTAGGATGGAGAGGGAACTCAACCGCCCAGAGTTGGTTGCCTATTCGCATCCCATATAGTGACGATATGTCATCGCTGTAGAGTCATGTGGAAAAAAAGGAGGGAAATATGTTATTCTAGAGCGATGACATGTCATCGTTGTAGGACAGGGAGGAACTTACCCGCCAAGAGTTGGTTTTCTATTTTTCACTCCACATAGGGATGGTATGTCATTGCTATAGAGTCCAATATAATCCACTAGTTAGTTATTTTTGTACTCTATAGCGACCACATGTCGTCGCGATAGGGTAAAAAAAACGTAGGAAAGTGAACCGCCAACAAATTTAAGTCAAATTTTCACTGTCTATAGCGACGACATGTCGTTGTTGTAGAGTAGACGCGTAACACAAGAGAGGATTCATATGCTATTCACTATCCTGTAGTGACGACATGTCGTCGATGTAGGGTCTCACTGTTTGAGTAAAATGATGCGTTTGATATCAGCGATGACTTGTCATTACCTATAGCGATAACATGTCGTCGCTATAGGTCAAAGCGATATAACCCCCATGTAGAGGCTTTCTTCCTCATTTTGCTCTGTTTTCTTAAAAAAATAATAATAGAGAAACTCTTTATTTTTCTCTGCCTCCCAGCACCGCCCAACGCCGTCCAACACCACCCAACCCCTTTTTGGCCAATTTCTCCCAAGTTTCAGTAGTCCAAAACCACTGTCTTGCTATTACATCCTTTAATATGTATTTTTTTCTTAATATATGTGTGTATTTTGTATTTGGTGGAAATGAGTTTTGGCATTTATTTTTTGTTTTCTTTTTTAGATTTGGGTATTAGATCATCATCACAAACATTTTCCTTTGGATAATCCCCCAGCCCGAGCCTTGGGTAATTTTTTTTTAAAATATTTTGTGATTGATTAATGGTTAAATTATGTTTTCAATTGTGTAATTGGTTATTTTAGAAAGTGTTGAATTTTTTTTTCATTTTAGGAATTTGTATTGTTAATTTAATTATATTTGTGATTTTTAATTTTGTTTTATGTTAATTTAATTTAATTAAATGTTATGCTATAAAAAAATGTATGATAGGTTAAATATATGTTTAAGTATATGTATATAAATGTGAATGTGAAATATATTTTTAAATTGTGTGGTAGGTTAGATTAATATGATTAGATGTTTATTATAATTTTATGTTTTCAATTGTATATATGTTAGGTTAAATAAATTTTTTGTTTTGAGTTATATATAAGTTAGGTTATATAAATAATATGTTGATTTGTGAATATGTTTATAATATGTTTTTGTTGTTTATTTGTGAATTCAAATGATTGTATTAAATTTTATGTATGTTCTGGGACTGGTTTATATGTATTTATGCAGATTTTAAATTTTCGGTTAGGCTAGATTACAGTCGTTCTGATGTCGAAATTTTTGTAGGATTTAGAAAAACTAAGTATTAGAAAGTAGTTTTAAAACTAGTGTGATTAATATTTTTAATTAATAATATTTTAAAGCAATTAATAAAAATGAATTAAAAAAATTATAAAGTGTAAATTAATAAATTAATACTTAAATATTTGATTATTTAATTAATTTTATAATATATTCAAAAAATTTGATAATATATGTAGATGAAATAGGTAATTAAGTTAATTTTAATCTTAAAATTAAGTTAAAATTAAAATAATAAAGTTTTCTTGTTATTTTTTTTAAAATAAAAAGTGAAAATTATATTAAGAATTCGATAATTACTAAATAATATAATAATATTTATAATTAAATATTTGATTATATAACGAAACTTTATAATACATTCATAACTAACAATAATATATATTCATAAAATTTAATAATTTATTCATAAGATTTCACAATTTACTTGAAAAAATTAGTGTTTTGGTGATAAAAAAATTATTAGCAAATAAATGTAGTTTTTTTATGATTATCGCATTGTGATAATTTATTGTCCACTTGAATTACTTATGACGATTGACAATAGTTGGATAACTAATAGACGACGTAACTTTGATGAGTATTGGAATGATCTTCAAGCATTTATACAAATGGCCAAGAATCATGTGAATGCTTCAGG
Source organism: Humulus lupulus (assembly GCF_963169125.1). Taxonomy (NCBI): domain Eukaryota; kingdom Viridiplantae; phylum Streptophyta; class Magnoliopsida; order Rosales; family Cannabaceae; genus Humulus; species Humulus lupulus. Next base: position 142,476,037 of record NC_084798.1, on the reverse strand, counting down.
AGAAGTGAAATGCCCATGCGTTCAGTGTGTCAATATGCTGAATAAAAAACTGGATGTGGTGGAGGCTCACATACACATATATTAGTTTTTGTAGCGATACATGTAGTGGACCTACCACGGTGAAGTTGATATGCCTCCAGTAGTGGACGACGGGGCTCCATTGACTGATGAGATGATTGACATCATCAATGATGTTATTAGTGAACAAGACACTAACGAAGAAGACGTAAATGAAGGAATTTCAGATGGTGGTGGCAATAGTGCGGAGAATCAATTTGATGACCTATTTCAAGAGGTCGAAGCTGAGTTATACCCTGGTTATACTTGGTTGTCTTTCTTGAACTTCTTGGCGAAGATGATGCACATGAAGGTTATGAATAAATGGACAATAGTTCATTTGATGAACTTTTGAAGTTTATGAAATTAGCATTCCTGAAGGATAATAAGATTCTGGCTTCATTCTATGAGTCTAAGAAAAAAAATGAGGAAGTTAGGGTTAGGTTATTAATCAATTCATGCTTGGAAGTACGACTGTTGTTTGTTCTGGAAGGAGAATTCCCAAAAACAGAGTTGTCCTGTATGTGGTGAGAGCCAATGGGTTGACAAAGACACAGAGGAAAAAAGTCGCCCACAAAGTGTTGCGATACTTCCCTTTGACTCCTAGGCTGAAACGTCTTTATGGTTCAAGGCATACATCAAATGATATGATCTGGCATAGTACGGGATGGTCGAAAGAAGATGGTGTGATGCACCATCTTGTTGATGGGGGTGCTTGGAAACAATTTGATTCTAGATATCCTGATTTTTCCAAAGAACCCATAAATGTTCGATTGGGTTTGGCTGCTGATGGTTTTAATCCATTTGGTAACATGAGTCTATCTTATAGCATGTGCCTAGTAATACTCTGCACGTTCAATATGCCTCCTTGGTTGTGCATGAAAGAGTCATCATTCATGCTTACCTTATTGATTCCCGGTCCGAAATCACCTAGGAAGGACATGGATATCTTTTTGAAGCCTGTGGTAGATGAATTGAAGGAGTTGTGGGATGAATGAGTTCAAACCAGAGACGCTGCAATGAACAATGTATTCAGAATGCGTGCAACACTATTATGGACTATCAATGATTTTCTGGCCCGTAGTAATTTGTCTGGTTGGAGTGGCCAAGGATATATAGCATGTCCTTCATGCAACAAAGACATTCCTTCATGTCAGGTAATTGGGAAGATGGCTTATGTTGGTCATAGAAGATTCTTATATTCTATGCATAAGTGGAGGAAGAGTCGCTTGTTTTATGAGAATTATGAAAAAGGACGTCCTCCAAGAAAATCCAGTAGTTAAGACATACTCAAAGAATTAGCACATGTTCCAGGTCGTTTGCTGGGTAAACATGTCAGTTTCGGGGGTGTGAAAAGAAAGCGAGATCCAAAAGCGCTTAATTGGAGTAAAAAGGGTATTTTTTTTGAACTTGATTACTGGTTCAAACTTGAACTGAAGCACAATTTAAATGTGATGCATGTAGAGAAAAATGTTTGCGACAGTTTACTCGGTACTTTTCTTATGTATGAGAAATCTAAAGACACCACCAACGCACGAGTAGACTTGAAGTATTGGAGTATCCGAGAAGAGTTGCACTTCAAAGAAGACGGTACGAAGTTGATCAAACCACATCCTATGTACTCTTTCACACCAGATGATAGACTGTCTTTTAGTCAGTTCGTAAAAGGAGTTAGACTTCTAGGAAAGTAACTGAAAATGATGGCCTTGGGTTGAAATCTCATGATTGTCACATTCTTATGCAATGTCTATTGCCGGTAGGAGTTCGAGGCTACTTGGATAAGTATATTTTGAAGACAATCATTGAGCTTTTCGATTTTTTTAAGAAAATTTGTGCTCATACATTGGTTGTTAAGGACATGGAGAATGCAAAAGACCAAATGATACAAATTTTGTGCAAGTTGGAGTTAATTTTTCCTCCAGCCATTTTTGACATAATGATTCATTTAATTATTCATTTACCGCAAGAAGCTATCCTCGGAGAACCAATTTACATGAGGTGGACGTATCCGTTTGAGAGATATACGAAGAAGTTGAAAAATTATGTCAGGAATAAGGCGCGCCCTGGAGGTTCTATAGTGGAGGGTTATGTTGTTGATGAAGCCTTGACTTTTTTTTCGCAATATCTTCAGGGCGTACAAACTAAATTTAATCGTCCGGAAAGAAATGAAGATATTGTTATTCTTAAAAGGCAGTTGTCAGTTTTTGAATCACAATGTCATCCAAGTAGAAAAAGGACAATCATATCCTTTGACTATCTTCATCGAAAAGAAGCGGAGTGGTTTGTACTCAACAATTGCCATAAAATCCAATCATATATGAAGTAAGTAGCTCAGCACATATATGAATTCATTAAATTTAATTCATAGCAAATTGTTATCTTACCTTAATCCTCGTGCTATACAGTGAATGCCTTCGAGAAAATTCAAACATAAATCTTCAAAAAGATTTCCCTAGATGGTTTAAATTGAAGGTAAATTATCGAAACTGTAGAATTCTTACAAAATTCGTATCGATTAATACTAATCTCATTGTGTTTTCTTTTTTTGTGTCATACTCTATAGATGGGTCATTTATGACAAGTACACTCAACTGAGTGTACTGATGAATTATTTGCTTTAGCAAACGGGTCCAATTAGAATGCATACTCCTACATGGCTTAAATTGTTAACAGTGTGAAGTTTTTGGTCCATAGTTGTGATGAAAGACGTGCCACTCAAAATAGTGGAGTTTCGGTGCTAGGAACTGATGGTTTCACTTTCTATGGCCAACTGAGGAGATTGTAGAGTTATGTTATTCCCATGGTTACTCGGTAGTATTGTTTCGATGAAAATGGATCAACACCAATGCAATCAAGGGTCGAAATGTGACTGCGAATAACATAACTAGTATCATGATTAATTTTGAATGGTACAAGAACGATCAATTTATTCTCGCCACTCAAGCAAAACAAGTTTTCTACTTGGAAGATCCTTCAAGAAATAAAAATTGGAAGGTAGTAGAAGAAGTCAACCATCGAAAGATCTGGGATCATCCAAGTATTGATGATGATAACGAGGTTAATGTCGTGCATGATAGCACTTCATCAAATTTTGTACTCACTGTGGAATTAGGAGAGTTGGAGATTATGCATTTGGATCGACCTGGTCACACCAGCATAATTGGGGAAACGTCTCGATCTGTTTCAGATGTGGATGATAATTTCATCAATGATGATGATGATGACGATATTAGTGAAGATGATTTATAAAGTACAGATGATGATGTAGGAATCAACATTGATAAGGAATAATATTTTCTTATGCATATTCATATTTGTATGTTTAATGTGTATATTTTAATTTACAGACTTTTCAATCAATATATGACTTTTCTCAACAATGTTTGTTTTTCAATAGTTTCATATGCATTACCGAAATTATTTAAGTTATGTAATTAACCTCCAAATATAATTGATTTTAAGTTAATAATTATTTAAACTTCAAAGATATGTCTACTACTGTTGCTTGTTTTCATGGCGGATGGAGCGGATCCTCCTCCTCCTCCAGATCCCACGTGAGTTTCTACTTCAAGTGAGACAAGTAATATACTATAATTAGTCTATCTTTTATCAATAAATGACAAATTTCTATCAATTTATTCAATTTAATTGTATTGTTTAATTAACATATGCAGCATCTCCAACAAAAAGAAGAGGTTGATCTCGATCCATAAATTTGCAGCAGCTCGTCAACGACAATAAAGGTCCTTTGGCTCTACAATTTGATCTGAAGGAGGGAACCTACAAAGAATTTGATGATTTTGGGACATTTTTTATGAGACTTATTGGCAACCTTATTGGTCACCATGTCCTGTTATATTATGACTCGTGGCAGAGTGTTCTGGATGAGCACAAGATACGATTGATGCAAAAGCTTGAGGTAAATTTATCTACTTATTCACATGTAATGTTTTTTTTTATAATTTAAAAAATCGCACCATTTTTTTTAAGAAATTTTTCATTCTTCCCCAAGCTCTCCTTGAGTGGAAACTGATAGAGACTGAGATTGAGCAAGAGTTTCAAGATCACTACAAGGATAGAAAAGGTCGCAAGAAAAGAGACTTTGATGAACATGGAGGGTATGATGATATCGAGACAGACATAAAGAATCCACTGAAGGACATGGACAACGAGAGTTGGAAGAAGTTGCTTGACCTTTTCTCCACTCCATAGTTCATGGCACGCTCAAAGGAAAATGCTGCCAACAGAGCAAAACAGAATTATCCAAGTCTCCATGGATCGACTTCTTATGCTTCTGCTCGATTTAAGAATGTAATAAAAAATATATAGACAATTTGAAATATTTTAAGTTCTCTTAATAATAACTTCAATATTTAAGTGAGATTTTGTTAAATTTTGTTTTCTAAAGATAAATCTTAAGACTAAGGAATTGCCTAGCATTATCGATACGTTCCACCACATGCACAATCATCCGACACGTGGATGGGTAAACACGAATGCTAAGGATGCATGTGTAAGTAACCTTCTAAGTTTTGTATATATGTATATTATTAAATTATATTATGTATTAATTTCCTTGTTTCTAAACTACAGGAGGCCTTGCACCAAGAATTCCAGACACAATCCCAATCCCAATCTCAATCTCAACCTGAATTTGAAGCAGGAAGTGTAACGTCCCAAAATTACCTAATAAAGCTTAAGGCCTTGATTAGGGGGTCGAGATGGCAATATATGAAATTACGTGTTTAATTGCTATATTAATTGTTAGTATGTGATAATATGACTAGATGTGGATATTTAGGGATATTAAATATGCATGTGGGCCCGCTTTTTATTAGAAGGGCAATTTGGTAATTTGGCCCGTTGTGGGCATAAATGTGTATTTATGTGCATATATGCGATATATGTGAGAGACCACATTATTATGTGGGTTTATTTGAACTATTCGGCATGAGGTGATCCTAGGGAGCAGGTTAGCGGAAAAGTTACAACGGGACCCAATACCCGACTCGGGGCTAGTTAGGGGTATTTTGGGTATTATATATATAATAGGTTATTGGGTTATGAAAATAAATATTTGGAGATATATTTGGAGTTAGAGTGTTTAGATGGGAATATTGGGGAAGTTTACTATATTTCCCTCGAGGACGTTTTTGGTACCTTGAGCCTTGGGATTAGCTTAAGTTAGATAAGCATAACTAAACAAAAGACAGAGTAGCAGAGAAACTTAGAAGCTTTGGGCTAGACCGACTCTCTCTCCCTCTCCAATTACTCTCTTCTTTTTCTCTTAAGAAGCTCTTCCAAGCTAACCATTGAACCAAGGGATTTTTGGGCTAGGTTCACAAGAATTGGAGCTCTAGACTTGGAGATTTGTTCAGTATTAGTTCGTGGAATTAAATAGAGATTGAGGTAAGATTTGAATTATGGTTTTAGCATTTAAATTCTGAGTTTTCATGGCTGGTTTTAAGTGTTCTTGAGTTCTTAAAGTTCAAAGATTTAATTGGTGGCTTGGTGAGTTTTGGGGCTAGTTTTCTGCTGGGTTTTGTTGCTGGGAGCATATTTGAATTGTTGTGTTAATTTAATTGTGTTGTTGGGACGATTTTGGGTTAAATTGGATGGGATTTGGATGCTGAAATTGATGGTTTTTCTGGGTTCTAAGGGGTCGGGTCGCGGCTCTATTCTTGGTATGCCATGGCCCTCTAGAGAAGATGGGAGCTAGGGAGGAGGGCGGGCCACGACACCACTACGGTTGGGCCGCAGCGCGTGTCTACTAGATTGGGGAGGCTGGGCCTTTGGTTGGAGGCGGGCCGCGACATAGGGGCATAGGGACTCTTAAAGGGTTTTTGGACCCCTAGAAGGTTTTGAGTGCGAGGAGTCAACCTTAGGGGCTCGAGATTGTTTCCATTACCCGGTTTGGTGGAACCCGAGGTCCCGAAGGCTAGGACTTGGTCCGGAAGCCTTTTATCGTTCGGTATTAATAGAATCCTATTTTATGGTTGTGACTTAGGGTATCACTAAGGGCTCGGAACCGGGATCATGCTCAAGGGTCGTTCTTATTTACACTTGCTTGGACCTAATGTAAGAAAACTGCACCCAGAATGTGTTGTATGTGATTAGGGCTTGGCCGGTTTGTTATATATTAATATGATTAGAGCTTGGGCCCCAGGATTGGTTATGTTAGACTATTGTTCTAAAAGCTTGTTGATAAATGCTTAAGTGCTTATATTCGTTACATGAATTCTATGGTTAGGGCATGTGGCCCCTTTATATGAATATGTTAGTATTATGAAAATGGTTATTCTATGGGAATATATGATTAGCAATAGTATGTGCTTAATTTGTTAGGATGTGCTTATCCACATCAGTTTCTTGTAAGTAAGATATGTAATCCTGGATCAGGGCTTGACTTATGTGTCAAGGACGACAATAGCGCGCTGTGCGTTGGTCAAGAGGCAATGGCCTAAACCAGAAAAGTACTATTAAGTTGATCGACCCTAAGGTCGAAGGTGAACCACGGGGGTTGGGCTAGCTCTCTGGCTAGTGAGATAGAGTGTTGATCGACTCTATGGTCGAAGGTGAACCACAGGGTTTGGGTTAGCTCTATTGCTAGTGAGACAGAGCTAAGGGCGAGGCCCTAGGTGACTCTATGGTCACGTAGTTAGGGCATAGGCCCGAGAGTTGACTTAAAAGCCAACTGAATAGGGCAACGACCCAGGTCGATCCAATGATCGTGTGTTTGAACTAAATGACATTGGCTATGAATTAATGTTGTTGATTATTGTTGAATGTTTATTACACCTAACCCTTGACCAAAATTTTTAACCCTAACCCTAACCTTAGTTACACGATTTTTTAACCCTAACCCTTGTCACTAACCTTAGTTACACGATTTAAGCTGTAACACCCTCCTAATTCAGGACTGTTACACAGTGTACTTAAAATTGTGCTAGATCTGTTAATCAGGTCTTTTGGCTTAAATCGTGTAACTAAGGTTAGTGACAAGAGTTAGGGTTAAATATTTTGGTCAAAGAATCATTGACTTTTATTCCAAAAGTTTTATATAACATGGGATCACAAAATATTACAACACAACTGTTAAAAAGGGTAAATACATATCAAAAGTTACATTAGCCGGCCTAAATGGCAAGACAGGGTTATAACCCTAGTTCTTCTGAGATAACCCTGGCTGTGACGGTCGAGCAGCCGCATATGTACACGCCGCCATCGAAGCCCTCCAACTCATGACTGGTCAAACTTTCCCTTTCCCTTACCTGCACCACAAAGCACCCATGAGCTGAGGCTCAGCAAGAAAACAGAATGTATACAACAGAGAATAAGACTTTAAATAACCATTCAAAAATATTTAGCAACATTAATTCATAGCTAATGTCTTTTACTTCAACACACGATCATTGGATCGACCTGGGGCCGTTGCCTTATTCAGTTGGCTTTTAAGCTAACTCTCCGGCCTATGCCCTAGCTACGTGACCATAGAGTCACCTGGGGCCTCACCCTTAGCTCTGTATCACTAGCCATAGAGCTAGCCCAACCCCTATGGTTCATCTTTGACCTTAGAGTCGATCAACGTAATAGTACGTTGCTGGTTTAGGCCAATGCCTTGCGACCGACGCACATCGCGCTAGTGCCGTCCTTGACTTATAAGTCAAGCCTTGATCCAGAATGACGTACCTTACTTATAAGAAACAAATGTGAATAGGCACATCTCAACAATTAAGCACATATTCATGCTAATCATACAATCACATTGAATAACCATTTCCATAATACTAACTACAAAACTCACGTAACAAATATAAGCACTTAAGCATCTAACAACAAGCATTTAAAACAATAACCTAACTTAACCAATCCTTGGGCCCAAGCCCTAATCACATTGATATACAACAGACGGGCCAAGCCCTAATCATATACAACACGTTCTAGGTGCAGTTTTCTTACCTTAGGTCCAAGAAAGTGTAAATAAGAACGACCCTCGAGCACGATCCTGCTTCTGAGGCCTTAGCGATACCCTAAGTCACAACCATAAAATATGATTCTATTAATATTGAGTGATCAAAGGCTTTCAGACCAAGTCCTAGCCTTCGGGACCTCGGGTTCCACCAAACCGGTTAGTGGAAACAATTCCGAGCCCCTAAGGCTGAGTTCCTGCGCTAAAAAACTTTTAGCGGTCCAAAATCCCCTTAAGAGTCGTGGCCCTATGCCCCTATGCTGCCGCTTGCCTCCAACTAGAGGCCCAACCTCCCCAACCAGCAGACACGCGCCGTGGCCCAGCCATAGTGGCGCTGCGACCCGCCCTCCTTCCCTTGCTCCCATCTGCTCTAGAGGGCCGCGACATACCAAGAACAGAGCCGCGGCCCGACCCCTTTGAACCCAGAAAGAACCTCCATTTAAACCCCCAGATCTCATCCAATTCAACCCAAAATCATCCTAACAACATAATTAAATCAACACAAAAGCTCAAATATGTTCCCAGCAACAAAACCCAACAGAAAACTAGTCCCAAAACTCACTAAGCCACCAATTAAATCTTTGGAACTTTAAGAGCTCAAGAACACTTAAAACAAGCCATGAAAACTCAGAATTTAATTGCTAAAACCATAATTCAAAGGTTACCTCAATCTCTGTTTGAATCCACATGCTAATACTGAGCTAATCTCCAAGTCTAGAGCTCCAATTCTTGTAAACCTAGCCCAAAAATCCCTTGGTTCAATGGTTAGCTTGGAAGAGCTTCTTGAGAGAAAAAGAAGAGAGTAAGAGAGAGAGAGAGAGAGAGAGAGAGAGAGAGAGAGAGTCGGTCTAGCCCCCAAAACTTCTAAGTGTCTCTGCTGCTGTATCTTTTGTTTTGTTATGCTTATCTAAATTAAGCTAATCCTAAGGCTCGGGGTACCAAAAACGTCCCCGAGGGAAAAATGGTAAATTTCTCGAATATTCCCTCCTAAACACTCTAACTTCAAATATATCTCCAATTATTTATTTCCATAACCCAATTAATTATCTGTTACCCAAAATACCCCCCTGACTCGCTCCGAGTCGGGTATCGGGTCCCGTTGTGACTTTCCTGCTAACTTGCTCCCTAGGATCGCCTCATGCCGAATAATTCAAATAAACCCACATAATAATGTGGTCTCTCATATATATCACATATATGCACACAAATACACATTTATGCCCGCAACAGGCCAAATTACCAAATCGACCTTCTAATAAGAAACAAGCCCACATGCATATTTAATTTTCCTAAATATGCACATCTAGTCATATTATCACATAGTTCACATATTAACAATTACTATAGTAGTTAAACACATAATTTCATATATTGCCATCCCGACCCTCTAATCAAGGACCTAAGCCTTATTAGGTAATTTTGGGACGTTACGTAAACCAAATGACCTGATTAGCAGGCCTGACACAATTTTAAGTACACAATGTAACAATTCTTAATTAGGAGGACGTTATAGGAAGTGCCACTGTCAATGAGACACAAGTCGTCTGAAAGGTACTTGGTCAACGTCATGGCCACAACCGAGTTATTAGACACAAGTTTAAGGGAAGTAGTACCTTTGCCTCAAGCGCCACCGGTTCCTCTTCACGATCAGAGGCATCGTCGTTTCCGTCCACCACTGTTGGCCCTACAACGGTACCACCTTAGGCTTTCCAATCCATGGTTAAACACTTCTGTCAAGCCTTTATGACCAGAACAACATATTTCAGCAAATGCAACAATTTTTGCAAGCAACAAATTCGAACATCCAAGCTCCACAATTTCAGCTTGTCAACTTGGACATGAATATGATACAGTCGATGATGGCAAGCATTCAACCACAAAAACCACAACAGCCATGTAACGCCTTGGATAACAAAGATCGTTACAATGTGTATTTTAAAATAGTGCAAGACTTGCTAATCAAGTCATTTGAACATAAATGTGATCCTAAAGTCAACTAAAATGTTAGGGTCAAAAGATTTTGATCATAAACGGTTAATTTTCATTAAAACAGATGTTTGATACATGGGATCCCAAATACAGGGTATATGTTGTAAATACAATCCCCAAAAGTTGGTACAACAAAAGCCAGTCTAATGGAAAAATACAACTTAGAGCTCTATTCTTGTAACTTTCCCTCGGCCATGGCGGTCGAGCAGCTGACAATGTACACTCCACCCGTAGAGCTCTCCAACTCATGGTTGGTCCAGTTTTCTTTTGCCTTTACATGCACCACGTAGCACCCGTGAGCCAAGGCCAGCAAGAAAACCATTAACAACAAATACGTATAGTAGTAGTAGCATCCAATCAACCTTGACTCAAGTAATTAAATAATTCAGCGGATTATGAGCATTAAGCTAAACAATAGTAAACATGTATTTTCAAGCTTATATTTCAATCAGTGATACAAATGTTCAGGGTTGGAGCCCTTAGGTTGAGCCCTCTCTTTATCTAACTGACCCCGGCTCGCTTCGGCCGAGCTGCGTTCAGTACGCTTAACATCAACCCCGACACCCTTAGGCCGTACTTTCATACAACGCATAACATCAATACAGTCACACAATACATATATTCAAATACAGGGAACCTTAGTCCCAAGCACAACCATATGGGTGCAGTTTTCTTACCTCGAATCCCGAGCAATAAATAAAGAGCGGTTCTGAGCACGATCCTCAGTCCTGAACCTTAGCGATAATCCTAGTCACAATAAAAATGGGTAGCTATCACTATATAATCCAAATAAATGTTTAGGGAACAAGTATTAGCATCCGGGACCTCGAATTCTACTCAATCGGGTTGTAGAATTTGTCTTGAGTGCATAGGTTTGAATCCTTGAGCCTAAAACCTTGTTTGCCCTTAATTTCCCATTTAGGGCTGCGACTTTCCCATAAGGGCGGCAACCTGCCCCTTAGACAGAGGCCTAGCCCTCCCTGCTAGAGGGCATGGGTTGCGACTTGCACCCTTCTAGGTCGCGGCGCGCTTGGCGAAACAGAGGCTCCCGGCCACCTTAAGCATGCGGGCCGCAGCGTCTGAAGAACAGGGCCATGACCCGAGCCCCTAAACCCAGAAAAACTACCCTATTCTAGTGTTTCTCCTCGAGCCTAACCTCAAATTCCCACCCCAAACCAGCAACCAAACTTGGATTTAAGCCTAGAATTCCTATTCTTTTGGCCTAAACATTATATTTAGTCTATAAACAATTCTTACTCCCTCTAAGCACCTAAAATTAGCTTAAGAAACCAGAATCCATGCAAGCTCTAACTTCAACATAATTTCCAATATAATTCAACAATTGAGCTTAAGACTTACCTCAGTCTATGGCTCGAATTCCCCAGCTGTACTCTGTCCACTTCTAGCCTTAATTCTTTAGTTTTTTTTTCCCAGCCCAAACTTAGCTCCAATCCAAGCTTTCTCTCTTGAGTTCCTCCTTGAAAATTCAAAGGTTTCCCCTTAGTTCTCGAGAGAGGAAAGAAGAACGTTTTTGTGAGTTTAGGGATTTCTAGTGTATTCTGTCATTCCTAGAATCAACTAGGTGTAGTATCCTTAACTTTTAAAAGACCAAAATGCCCTCAAAGACCCACTTAATCTTTTAATTATTTCTAAGGGTAAAACTATCATTTCTCGATTCCCGTTAATTCCTCAAGTGTTCCTATCATTTACCAATTAATCTCGTCACGTCCAATTAATTACCAAATACTTATTCATTACTCAATAAATTCCAAAATATTCTCTAAATTTCCAAAATACTCCTAGGCTCCCCCAAGCCGGGTATTAAACCTCACTGTGACTATTTCGCTAATCTTCTCTCTAGGACCGTCTCGAGCCATATGCTGCAAGTATATCCACATAATAATGTGGTCTCAACCATTTATCACATATAATCACATTTATGTCCTTAACGGGCCAAAATTACAAATATGCCCTTATAAACAGTAGAGGGCCCACATGCACATCTAGGACTCATAAACATGCATATAATATATCTACATAATCATATAAATCATGCAGGCTACATAGTCACACATTTAATCAATTAAACACACACATATATATGTATATATATATAAAATTATGTCCTCTCGGCACGCTAATCAAGGCACTAAACCCTATTAGCAATTTTGGGCCGTTACAAGCCACAACCACCACAGCTACCACAAAAGCCCAACGATAATGACGTTGGAATTGATTTTGATGACATTTAGTTTTATTATATTATTATTTTGAATTTATTAATATTTTGTGTTGTTTTTTTTTATTTTGGAGACAATACTACTTATGTTTTGTTATCTTACATATTGGAGACTATGGATATTGTTAAATTGATTTTATTATTTAATTAAATATGTTGGTTTTATTTATTTATCTAATAAATATTTAATATTTAATATTTTATTAAATAAATTATAATAAATATAATTAATTATTTTTTTAAAAATTGTATACCTACAACGACGACATGTCGTCGCCGTAGGGTGCTCGCTAAACATGAAAATGTGAGTTTTCATAACACTACGGTGACGACATGTCATCGCTGTAGGCTTATAAACCCACACACTCTTCAGTGACGACATATTGTCGCTGTAGATGAGGCAGTTGATGGACCTACAGCGACGACATGTGGTCGCTGTAGGAGTTTTTGAAATTCAAATTTTGCAACCACCAACAGCAACGACATGTCGTCACAATATTCCACTCCAACTGAAAAAAAAGGATTCCCTACTACGGCTGACATGTCGTCGCTATAGTAAAATACTACTGCGATGACTGCGTTTTATTGTCGTTGTAGGTTGCTACACATACAGACCTATAGTGACGCCGATTTGGCGACGACAAGTCGTCGCTGTACAACTATGGTGACGACTTCTTGATCTACAGCGACGACATAGTCTTTTTATTGTAGTGTATTGGCCAAAAACCGCGTCAACAACACCGTTAGTTTTAAAATAATCTATAAAAGGTATATGTATATATTTTTTAAAAAGTAATTAAGTCTTCTATATAAGGTACATAAATTGAAAAAAAAAAAAGTAATAAATGACTCATAATGATTTCTGATCACATATTTTAAAATTTCATATTGCAGTATTTAAATTACTCTATCAATTATGTTTTTAAAACTATAATAGAAAAATATTTATGTGCTTAAATTTATTCTAATCTTTTTTAATAATTATTTATTTTTCATTTAAGTATTTTGTGGTTAAATTCATTATTTTCTCTCTTTCATTAATTATTTATTTTGTTTATCCAAACATATATGTAATAGTGAAATAAGACATAAATATATATATTTTTATTTTTCCATTTAGTTTTTTGAATGAGAAATTACTTATTTTAATTGCTCTAGACAATAATTAAATAATAATATATATATTTGGGTGCACTCTTAGTAGTTACTATGGATGGTTACTATAAAATTAATCATTGGATTAAAATCAATGATCCATATTTATAGTTGTTAATTAATATTTCTAAAAATAAATTTTGATTTTGTCAAATTTTTGGAAGAGTTACCTGATGAAAAACGTGTATTTATTATGAAAATATAATATTGTAAACTTTTCATTTTTCAAATGCATGTCAATTTCTAAACATAGCTAGTATCTTTCATTGGTTGGAAGCAACATTAATTATGGAAAAAAATAACTAAATTCGAAATTAATGTAGAAAAAAATATTTATCTGTTGGTGACTTGCTATATCAAGTTACTATGTTACCACATCATCATAATTGTTAATACTCACCTATAGGTAGTAACCATTGAGAAGTCTTCCATATATATTTATATATAACATTTTGTTGGCTTTAAATTTTTTTAAATTAAATAACTAAAATTTGATCAAATAATTTTTTTTAAATTCATAGTTTTGATTTAGAATTTTATAATATTTTATTATATTGAAAATCACATGTATTTTTTCCAAAACAAAATTAGAAAAAAAATTATTTAATTTTAAAACTAAAATGCACCATATCTTTATATATAAAAAATGTGTATCTAACATATTCATGGTATAACTTATCATATTATCTATTTTTTTTTTAAATTATACAAAATATTTTGGTTTAATTTTTTTTAATATATAATATTTTTTATTTATTTAAAATTTATATGAAAATTAAAAAATTGTTTTTTTTACCTATGTATATATGTCACGGTGGACAACTCTCTTACGTTCATGACCGTACAAGTAGCTTGCCATATATTTTGTTGTGAAGGTCACAGAAAATGAGAGGGTGTTTGACTTCTTAATTAAAAAACTGTTTTTTGTTTTTAAAAGCAAAAACTGTTTTTTGAAAACAAGTTGGGGCGTTTGACGTTGTTTAAGAAAACAATTTTTAAAAACAAAATTACAAAAAATAAAAAATTTTGAGAACAAAAAAAAGTTGTTTTCTACTGTTCTCAAATTTTTTTTGTTTATTTTTTTTTTTCTCACATCACTTTTTTAATTATTATTATCTAACATCATTCATTGTCATATAATTTTCTCTCTCTTCACTTTCTCTCACATCACTTTCTCTCTCATCACTTTCTATCTCCGTATTTTCTCTCTCATCACTTTTTCTCTCCTTACCTTTTCTCTCTCACTATTTTCTCTCTTCTCACTTTCTCTCTTTTCATTTTTTCTTTCATCATTTTCTATATCCTTATTTTCTCTTGCATAATTTATTATGTCATCATTTTATTTTTCATCACTTACTATATCCTCACTTTCTCTCTCATCACTTAATATATCATCATTTTCTCTCTCAACATTTTTTCTCTCTCGCAATTTCCTCTCTCATCACTTTTTCTCTACTCACGCATCTCTCTTCACTTTCTTTCTCATCACCTTCTCTCTCATTTTTTTTCTTGGATCAATTTCTATTTCTTCAAAATTTCTCTCCTTACTTTCTCACTTCTTATTTTTCATCATTTTTTCTTTCAAATTTTTTATATAATTATTTATTACAAACTTTTGAAAGATTTTTCTCTTTGTAAATATATTTGTTAATTTTTTATTTAAGATTTTAAAAAAATAAAACTAAAAAATAGTTTTTAGAAAATATTAACCAAAAACCTCTTGTTTTTTTAAAACTACAAAAACTGTTTTCTGTTCTCATTTTTGAGAACACAACTTTGAAAACAAAAAAACAGAAAACAATGACAAACAGACCTTGAAGTTCTAAACTCTAAATTTGGTCATAGAAATCTTTCTTCATCGGTCTACAGGGGTAGAAAGATTAGAAGGAATCTTAGGGTTTCTATACTATTTAGATCTCAAGTTATTCTCATACATTTATTTTTTGTGTAGTGATACTTATATACTTTTTTATTTAATAATATGCACGTAATAGTGTAATATATGCATTAAAATGAATATTATAGTATTTTATTTTATTTCCATTTATGAGTAGAAATAAGGTTAACAATTATAAATAGTTTTTATAATTTAGGGCAATGATTCTTATGACTGCTGCCAGGTGAGTCGGTGTCATCTATTGTTGGGATAATTAGGTTTAGGAGAGATGTGGCTGGTTTGAATGTGATAGCTATGGTAAGAAGAGCTGGCTGGATCTAAAACAGGTAGTGGGACCGGTGTCATGATTTACGTGATTGATTCTCTGGATTATGGCGTGGTGTGCATGCGACTCTTAATAAAGATCTACATGTTCATATTATCAGTATCTTTCGAGTTTCACTATTTAAAAATATAATAGAATGAGATATTGAAAATCTTGGTAATTGATCATACATGTGAGCTGGTCAACTCGATAAACCTTATCTCCAACAATGTGATCTGTAAAGAGTCATCTGTGGTGGTGCTAAATTGGTTTATAACCAAAAGTTCGTAGCAGTTGTTGAAAATTTGGAGCCATTTCAGCCTCAGGGTAAACCAAATGTCATTATATATATATATATATATATATATCTCCAAGTGATAAATAAAGACAAAATAATAGATATTCTGATAATAGATTCAATAATATCGTCTTCTATAAACAGGTACAACCAAATTAGATATATCAATATTCTCCATAACACTAATTAATAGCTTATTAGTTGACCATAAAGAAAAAAGAAACAAGAGGGAACAGATTTATATGTGAGAAACCAAAGGTAATTTTTCAACATGCTAGAATAAAATGAAAATAAAATATCCACAATATCCATACTGTTATCCCTCAAAATTCAAGAGATGACGTGGTGAATGAGAAAGCGACACGTAGCATCACAAGTCATGGAAAAACGACAAAGTATTGAAAAAATACCGATGAACAAAAATTGATAGGTCTAGGACCTATAGGGAAGTCGACCAGTCTTAAACCTCCTAGGGGTGGTCGGCTTGACCCTAGCTCCTAGGGGTGCTCGGCCTGACCCCAACCCCTAGGGGTGGTCGGCCTAGCATACTCAAGAACTGCATGGGGTGGTCGGCCAACCCTATTGTTCATAGGGTGGTCGGCCTAAACTCTCAAATACACTTTGCTGGATAAAGTTCACGCTCGTTCAAGCTGAAATCAACAGGCCTAGCACCAAGAAGGTCATCAGGCCTAGTGTAACGACCCAACTATTCTAAACTTGGACCATTAGAAACTACTATACTAATCTTAAGAAAACATACATATGAAATAACCATGATTTTATTATAAACTGTAAAGCGAAAGTTAAATACATAAAAATACGGTTAGGGTATGGGATCCCATTGTTTTGAAAATAAAACAAAACATGACTTAGATCTTAAAATTCATTACAATTCAGATGCGGAAAAATACATAGAAAATATGATTTGAAAGACTTAAACAACTTCATCCTCGAATCGTACACGCAGTCCACCGATTCCATTCTTCCTAAATACACATCCCTAAGCTGCCATGAACCCTTCCCACCGCCATAACTATTTTCCTGCACATATAAAACATAAAGGAATGAGCCTAATGCCCAGCAAGGAAAATCTACTACAAACATGAAACATATACATACACATAAACTATACACTATAAACAGTAAACTATAATCATATGACTATATAAATGCAACATCTATTATAACGGCCATCATACTTCTTGGGACTTGCTAGCTAAGCAATCATATGTCCACAAATTTACGAGGCTAGTTATCTAAATAGGTCACATAAATTATGGGGCTCGTTATCTAAATAATCATATGCCCAAGGAATCTACTATTGGGACTTGTTATCTAAACAAGTTATATATTTGTTATCTAAACAAATTATGTGATTGTTATCTAAACAATTCATATACTAAAAACAACTAAAAACATATCATACTTATAACATAAACATATATCAACACATAAAAGCATACAAATCTACGCTATTTTCCTTACCAAAAACCGGAACGTGAGAACAAGATTGGGACTTTGGAACACTCCTAAAAACCATAATAGAGAGGTGAGTATACTAAAAAGATGAAAAGAATGAGCTACACCATCGAAAAGATACTGACCAACAAGAAATCTCAAGTTCGAAGAACTTAGATGTCTAACCAAGAATAGAGAAGATGAGTTAGGAATTGAGTAGAAAAACTATAAGAACAATACAGAAAGGAACTAAGAATAGAAATACCTTTGAAATTGCTATACCCGACCTACACCTCGAAACCGAAATACACTATAAACCTTACTTCCCAAGTGTTTGATAAGCTTAAGATGATAAAGCTTATAACCCCAACCCAAGTGTTTAACACTCTAAAGTAATCCTAGCAGCTTGTAGGCTCCGAACTCAACTTGATGAATGAAGAAATAGCTGGGTACTAGGTCCTTTTTATAGAGTTCAAGAATGAAAAGATCTTCATTTAGCTTGAATAAAATAATGGCTTTTTAATTGAAAAACATTTGAATAATCGTTCAGTAGAGGCTGAAGACTCGGTTAGAACGATTCTGGACTTATCAAGAGGTTAAGGATTAAAATGAGCTCGGTTTCAAAATCATTTGAAAACCATGCACCACAGCCGATATATCGCCTGGACTGATGCTCCCGAGGCTCATCGAGGTTGTCGTGCGAAGCTACGTGTTTTTCGTATCCTTGTATGGAGATATATCGCCCCCTAAAGCTGCGATATATCGGCATACACTAAAATATTATACACGTAATTACACTTTTTCAGCCAAATTTGAATTAAGTAAACAACCTTGACTAAGTCCTTTAACGATTTCAAAGCTGCTGGCAGACTCTGGGATTTTCAAATATTGCTCTTAATAAACTATTCCTTAAAAAGACTTAATTATTCATTAAACATACACATGACAAGTGTCATTTTCTTATTGAGTCTATCTAAACCTTATAGTATAATAATTATCATCTTCATAATCAGTCATATTAATCAAACCTTAGGTTATAATTAATATTCTTAAACTATAGGTTAAACTTATAAAATCTACAAGTGCTACTACGAGTGTCCAACTAATTCCCGGCTTGAACCAAAATCCACAGTTAAAAACATACTATAACTACTACTAGCTATTACTATTACTACTACTATCTAACTAGCTAAGTAAAGTTCTTGGACTCTACACCTAGCACCCAAAAGATCAGCAGGCTTAGCACCCAGAGGGTCATCACGCCTAACACCCAAGCTCTAAAGGGTCATCAGGCCTAGCACCTAAGTCGCATAGACCAACAAGTACTTAGCGTTTTCCCAAAGGTTTCAATCATGCATCGTCAGCCACGATCCAGAGAAACAGTGATAAGACCCACGATCTCATAATCATGGGGAGGTGGACATGTATCTCCACTCCCAATGATCGTGTACCAAACCACGATCCCGAGTCTTGCTGATCATGTAATAGCCCCTAGGTACTATAAATAAATGACCTCGGGCTTCATTTAAGGGGACAAATATTCTTTGGGGGGAGAGACTCTGGGCAAATGTGGGATGAGTGAACTCTTCAGTTCATCCTTGTAATTGTCAATTGAGTGATTCAATACTAAAGACTAAGTGGATTAGGTTATTACTGTTCATTAGAACAGGGTTGAATCATAATAAATTTCTTTGTGTTTTTCTTAGATACTGGTACTTTATCGTATATTTACATTTATATTCGTTCAAAAGGTGTCGGATATCGTACATACGAAAGTTGGCAAATTTCACAGGTCAACATTTTGGTGCTTTCATTGAGAGTACGAAATCAAAAAACACACTTTCATCAGTTTTACGATGCCTCCAAAACCCAGTCAGACGAAGAAGACGACTCCAAGGGATTCCACCACTCAGGATCTTGTTGATTCTGTTAATGAACTCAGGTGGAGGTTGGAGACCAACCTGATGTGGAGGATCCACAAGACGCTCACCAGAAGGAGATGGCGCAATATTTGGCGAGGTAAGAGGCCTTTGATGAAGAGATTTCCCTCTAGAGGGCGACTATGGAACGACAACGGCGGAAGATAGATGAGCAGGTCCAGAGGGAGTAGGAAGCTGACCAGAGGCACTAGGAGGCTGCTGTGGCCCTGGAGGCGACTACCCAGTTAGCCTGAGCTAACACTGAAGCTGCTGCTCAGACGAAGAGGGAGGCCCAGGCCAAAGCAGCAGGGATGCGTGACAGTAGTAACAGGGAGTCCCAGGAGAGGAGTCAAACCCCAAGGATGCTCTCAGAGCCACTTTCCCAGAGACAAGATGAAGAGGTGCAGTCCAAGACTGCCTCCTCCATGACTAAGAAGAATAACACTTCCTCTCAGAGTAAGAGTGTTACCAACCTGAAAGCCCCCTCCAGGGGGGATAGATGAAACGACACAGGAGAGGAAGGTCAGACATTTGAGAGGCGTGACAAGAATTGAAATGGTCGCTCAAAGTCTCAGAGACATGTAGGAGGGGAGGCTCGGGGGAAAGATCGCACTGGCAAGAGCAAGGCAGACCTACCACCTCTACACCCTTAGTCTCACAAGGGAAATGAACCAATGGACAACACTAATACTGTGTTCGATAGGCTTGGGAAAGATGCACAACCTTAGTATCTAAGGGAAGTCATCAACAGGAGAACTAGTGCTCAAGAGTGGGTACCGGGGACGTCTACCCCACCTGGAGCAGTGATCCCACCAGCAGTGCAGGCTCAGATAGATGCATTCACCACGACTGTTCAGGGCCTGACAAAGAAACCTTCCAATATTGAGCTGGCTCATAGAAGTGGCAGTCCCTTTAGTGCCAAGATCCAAGCTACTAAACCACCACCAAAGTACATGACCCCAAAACTTCCAACATACACTTGGAAGGAGGACCTAGTGCAACACATTGGAAAGTTTGAGGATCAGATGGAGTTACTCAGTGTGGAGCATTATTATAGGTGCATGGAATTTCCCTACTACTGTCTCTGACTCAACTCAGGAATGGTATTGGAAATTTGAACCTGGACCCATCATTTCCTGGGAGCCATTCAGAAAGGAATTTTGCAAGGTCTTCAATTTTGGACGGATCCAACTAGTTTATGCCAATCAACTAGTGACATCAAGGAAGGGAAGGATGAATCCCTGAAGGAATACAGGACAGTGGGTCAGCATGATTCAGTGTGAATGATTGTGGATCGGTATACCAAATTAGCCCATTTCTTGCCAGTAAGGACGGACTTTACAGTGGATCACTATGAAGATCTATATGTGAAAGAGATAGTACGCCTCCATAGGGCTCCTAGGTCTATCGTGTCAGATCGGGACCCCATCTTTACCTCCAAGTTTTGGAAGGCATGCTTTGGGCATGCGTTCTGGACTTCGAGGGGTCATGGAGTAAGTATTTGCCTTTGATAGAATTTTCCTACAATTATAGCTACCAGTTGACCATTATTGGAGTGGCTCCTTATGAGATGCTATATGGTAGGAGGTGTAGGTCATCCATTCACTAGGACGAGATGGGTGAAAGGAAATACTTGGGTCCTGAAGCAGTTCAGAGGACCAATGAGGCCATAGAAAAGATTAGAGATTGGATGCTTGCGACACAAAGAAGACAGAAAAGTTATTCAGATCCGAAGTGTAGAGATGTGGAATTCTAAGTGGGAGACTATGCCTTCCTTAGAGTTTCATCACTGAAAGGGGTGAAAAGGTTTAGGAAGAATGCTAAGTTGAGCCCTAGATTTGTAGGACCATTTGAGATTCTGGAGAGGATTGGTCAGGTAGCCTACAAGTTGGCTTTACCTCCGGCATTGTTAGGAGCTGACAATGTGTTTCATATATTGGTGCTTTGGAAGTATGTATCAGATGTAACTCATGTATTGAGTTATGAGGATTTTGAGCTACAAACATACTTGTCTTATGAGGAGCGTCCAATACAAATCTTAGATGGAAAGGATAATTATACCCTTCTTTAAAGTGTTGTGGAAGAACAACAAGGTCAATGAGAAAACCTGGGAACTAGAATCAAACATGTGGGATTAGTATCCCAAGTTATTCAGGTAAATTTTGAGGACGGAATTTTCAGTAGGAGGGGATAGTTGTAATGTCCCAAATTTTCAAATAAGGCTTATTGCCTTGATTAGCGTGCCGAGAGAGCATAAATGGATTAATATGTAAATTCAATTGAATATATGTGTGGTTATGTGAAATATATGAGTTGTATGATAATATGACTATTTATGCATGATTATGCGCATTAAATGAGATTGTGGGCTTGTGTTTGGTGAAAAATGGTATTTTCGTAATTTTGACCCATTGAGGGTATAAATGTAAATTATTTGTGTTTTGTGAGTGAGACCACATTATTATGTTTATATATTTTAGATGTGTGGCACAAGACGATCCTAGTGAGCAATATAGCAGAAAAGTCACATTGGGGATTAATACCCGGCTCGGGGTGAGCCTAGGGGTATTTTAGTAATTTGGTGAGTTATCGGGGATATTAGAGTATGGGTTAAAGTTGGGGGAAAATGATAGTGTTTGGAAGACTAGCGAGATTAATTAGGGATTGTTAATGGAATTCGGGATTTAGCAGGAAATGTGGAAAAATGCTAAATTGCCATTGAGGGCATTAGAGAGCAAGGAAATAGGTAGGGGCATTTTGGTCTTTCCATTTCAAAGAGTGACTTAGTCACTAGGTTACTTCAGCAGAAGGAAACCCAAAAACAAAACTGTAGCGTCTAATAAGGCTTAGGGCCTTGATTAGCATGTTGGGAGGACAATAATTGATTGAATTACGTGAATATGTTAATTTGATGACTATGTGATTAGAAACGCATGTTTAGGTGAATTAAATATGCATGTGGGCCCCATTTGGTTATTAGGGGCATATCTGTAATTTTAGCCCATTGAGGGCATAAATGTAATATTTGGGTATATTGTGATTGATACCACGAGTGAGTGGTGATATATTTGTGATGCACGATCCGAGACAGTCCTCGGGAGCAGTTTAGCTAGAAAGTCACAACGGGGTCGAATACTCGGCTCTGGAGGAGCCTAGGGGTATTTCGAGAATGTTATGTGGATTCGGGATTTATCGAGTAATGGGTAGTAATTTAGCTATGATTTGGATATGGCAGGATTAAACGGGGATTTATAGGAACACTCGAGGAGTTAGCGGGATATGGAAAATGACCGAATTGCCATTGGTGGCACCTGAAGATTTAGACAAGCTTAAGAGGTATTTTGGACTTTTAACTAAGGAGGGGTTTGATCACTTGAGCAGCTGAAAGGCTTGAGGAAAACACTTGAATTAAGCAAAGGATAAAACAGAAGTCTCTTTCTATATTTCTCGATTTTCTCTCCCTCTCTTGGTGCTTGAGGTGGTTTCAGAAACTTTAAGGAAGTTGTCTAGAGATGTGAGGACTTAAAGCTAGGATCTTTTGGGGAAGAACAAGCTTGAAGATTTGGAAAATTAGTTCAGGACAAATCTATCACAAAGGTAAGAATTAGAACTAGTTTTTTGCTTAATTTCTTTTCTTTGTTGGAGTTTTGGGGTTGGAACCTTAGATGATTGAATTTGGATTGTAGTGGGGTTTTGTTCAGTTTCTTTAAGATTATGTGTTGCTCTGATTATGGTATAGGTGGTTTGGGGCTGAATTCTGGCTTTAGGACATGTTTGGGTTGATATGCAGGGGATTTAGAAGTAAAAAAATGGAGGTAATTTATGGGTTTCAAGCTCGAGACGCGACGCGTGTGTGTCGAGGAGGCAGGGAACCTTTGTCTGCCTAGGCGAACCACGGCGCAAGGTATAGCGTGTCGTGGCCCATGTTTCCCAGTAGAGAGGCGTATTCGCCTCTGACTTGAGTGCGTCGCGACCCTTAAGGGGGGCTGGGCCGCAGGTCAAATGTGGAATATTGGCTGTTTGAAGGATTTTAGCTCGAGAAGGTTTCTACTACCCAGTTTTGTAGAATCCAAGGTCTCAGAGGCTAGATTTATATCTCGAAGCTATTTATTGGATTAGAACTTGATGGATGGCTATTATAAATATGTTGTGACTAGGTTTCAATGAGGCTCGGGTTAGAGGATTGTGCTCGTTATTGTGGTTCTAAGATAGCTTGGGACACAGGTAGGAAAATTGTTGTACCCGTAGAGCAGGGCGTGGCCTTGTTGATTGAATTGCAGGGCATAGCCCTATTGTTTATGTTTGGTATATGTTTAAATATCTGTTGTGATTATGATATGTGATGCATATTTGTGAGTGAACGGTGAAGGCCGGTAATGGCAAAGGCTGGGAACGGCGAAGGCTGAGAACGGAAAGGGACTGTGATCGACATTGAGCATGCGGAGTGCAGGCCATTAGGGCGAGACCCTCCTAGGATGCTAGAGACGTCCTCTCAGTGAAGACTGCGAACCCAGGGTCTGGTAAAGAACCTGGGATGGCATGGCCGCTATGTGTTTAGCCTGTTGGCTGCTTTGTTATATGTTCTTGTTGGGCTTTGGCTCATAGATGCTCTATGGTGCAGGTAAGGATAAGGGAAAGGTCAACCAACCATGAGTACGGAGAGTGTGGAGTGACGGGTACATGTTCAGCCTGCCTGGCCGCCACGGCCAGGGTTATTTTGGGATGATGTAATGTATTTGGTTGATTTGTCACTTAGGTCAACCTTAAATGTATTTTGAGATGTAAAGTATTTTCTGAACAATATTTTGGGAACCCAAATGTATAACTCATTACATTTTCAATGAATGACCACATTTTTATATCAAATGCCTTTTAAAAACTCTTATTACAGTTTGGATACACTTTTAACCTAAAACCTCAATTAGCAAGCTAATGGCACGTTTTTAACTCACTTAGTAGCAGCTCGAAGGAAGTAGGGCATTACAAAAACACTCTCAATTTATTCTCTCTCTCTCTCTCGTTAGCTCTCTGTCTCTCTCATAGCATTGGATTGGAACTCTTCAATCTTTGAGTTTTGGGGGCAAGGTTTCTTAGAGATTGAAGCTTAGTGGGAAGTTGGAAGAATACAACTTAAGGAGGTAGCTAAATGTTTAATCAGAGGTAAATTTAAGTTTAAAGTTATGAGTTTTAGCTTCTTTCGAGTTTTAGAGTTTGCTTGGAATTTTGAGTTTGGATGATATTTTGTTGGGTTTATGGGATAGGTTTTGTTGATTATGAGCTGGCGAGACCACTTTTGTGGTCTAATTGTAGTAAAGTCATGCTTGGGATGATTTTTGGACAGTTTAGAAATCTGAATGTGTTGGAAAATTCGGGTTCATAGGGTTGTGCCGCAGCGCTATTCTTGGTGCACCGCAGTCTGCATGAACCCAGAGGCTGGGGTGGTACTCTAAATCGCCTTGGTGCCACGGCGCGTGTCCAGGGAAAATAGGATGGGGGCTCTCTGACTTGTAGAGGGTCGCAGCGCTTGTGAGGGGCGCCGCGACTCAAATTGGGGATTTTGGCCAAATAGGGTATTTGAGTACGAGAACTCAAACCTAAAGGCTCGGGAAGGATTTTACTACCCGGTTTAGTAGAATTTGAGGTCCTAAAGGGTTGTAAGTAATGTTGAATCTTTTAATTAGTTTAGATCTTGATGATTACCCATTATTGCATTGTGACTACATTATACTGTTAGGGCTCGGGAGTAAGGATCGTGTTCGGGAGTGCCATACATCATCTACTTGGGATACGAGGTAAGAAAATTGTCTCTTGCACCAAGTGTAGGGTGTGCGCCCCAATGATAGGGCACGAGAATGAATGTGTCATGAAACTATTTGTAGTTGAATGTATATTGTGTTTTAGAATATGTTGTTATACTTGTTGTACTAATTGCTTGGTCGGGAGACCGTTAACGACATACATGTGTAATGTATGTCGTAGTGGTGAGGCCATAACACGGATACGGTATATGCCACAGTGGCGGGGCCATTATGAAGATGGAATATCCATCTACTCGACATGAGTTGTATGTTGTTTGGAAAATCTATGTGAACCAATTGTGATATGCAATACATGTGAATGTTTATCTGGTTATTTGTATCATTTGTATGGGTTTTCGTGCTAGGCCTTGGCTCATGGGCGCGTCGTGGTGCAGTTAAGGGTAAAGGGAAGTTGGACCAGCCATGAGTTGGAGAGCTGTAGGGGCAGCGTGTACATACCCAGCCTGCTCGGCCGCCACAGTTGAGATATTTTGGGGAACAAGAGTCTTTAGTTGAAAATTTGCCGCTTAGATCGGCTAAGTCTGTATTTTTGTATAAACTTGTCATTATTTGAAACTTTTGGGATCCCTTGTAATTACCTAACCTCTTAAACGAAATGTCCAAATTCTGACCCACATTTTTTATATTTGAACTGTCGTTTTACCCTAATTATACTTATAAGTCCAAATAATTTGCTTAACGAGTTAAGCACTATTTTTAACACATTTTATAAAAGAGCTTACGGTTAATCTCTATAATAACTTTTGATTACAAATTTTGGAGATTAGAGCGGTAAAAGAGAAGAGAAGAGAACACATCATTCTTTTCTACATTCAATCTAGTAGTTATTCTTTTCACTTGAACTTCTTTATTTTCAATTTTTGTTTAAAATTATGATCATGTTTATGATTATGGAGTAGTTTTTTTTCAAGTTAAAGGTTATTTCAAAACCATAAACATGAAATCTTGAATGCAATGATGAATTTTATTCCTTCTATTCCCTTGTATTAAATTGCTTCTATTCTTCCAATCGAATGCTATGAATCTTGTGATATCTTGTTAGGTGGCCAATTAATTAGGTTGTTGCATTGTTCTATTATCATCTTAGGATTGTTATTCAACTAATAGTCTAGGGTTCTAAGTTGAGTGATAAATTGCAATTAAGTATTGTGACGAATATTTTAACTGTGATGGAGAATTGTACCTAGGTTAAATAAATTGCATGCCTAATGAATTTGTTGCCTATATTAACTTTTTTCCACTGAATGTAATACTTTTCTTGAGTTAAATAGATCACATGCTTAATGGGTTTATTGCTTGGTAAAAAGAATTAATTAATGAGCACTTAGCTTTAATTAATTGTGATCAGGAAACTGGGATAATTGACTGCTTAAGTGTTATCTCCGGGTTCATTGTTGATTTATAGATTGTTGAAGGTGCAGAATAAATCCTAAATGTTTTTTAAAAATGTTATCATCAATTGGTCATTGCTTGTTATTTTATTTTATGTTATTGAATTTCAAAAACAAAATCTCATTTTAATTCTTGTTTCTATTTTGAATGATAAGTTGACTAATAGTCCTCGTGGGTTTGACCTGTATTTACCATTATACAAAATAATTGGTAATACTTAAAATAAAATCTTTAGTAAATTTGAAATGGTGTACGACATGCATCAAATAAAATTATTTTAGTATAGTGGTTAGTATTCCCGCCTGTCACGCGAGTGACCCGGGTTCGATCCCGGGTCACCCGGGATTACATTGACTTATTAATCTATGATATGATCTACTTACACAATCTGGTGTGATGTCCTATCCAGGATATTGACCAAGTAGATAAGATCGAATGTATATTTTTACATCGGACTGAACCAATATTGATTGTTGATAGATTAGTAAAGTATCATCATTATCTAATCTAGTCATATCATAAAGTTGACCATATGTTAATTCAATCCCAATTCTGAGTGAATAATATTCCATTGATTATATTATTGAAGTCCTTAGATTTGTTCGTTACCAGCTTACCCTACGGACTAGCCCATACTTATATTGGGACTTGGAAGTATAATTGAGTTGGAGTATTTATCATAGATATGAAATCTATAGCTTCTATTTAAGAAGTGAAATGCTGATTTCCTTATACCTTAGTTCAAGTGTTAAATGATATAGATCTCATTTCTGTAATTAAGTTTACGAAAATATCATTTACAAGGAACCTAGTGGTATTTAAGGATAAAATACAAGTGAGGGGTAAAACGATAATTTTCACCCATCTCATTAGTAGATCATCTATAGAGGGCTGATTGACAGCAATGGTTGTAACAATGGATAACTTATTTACATTTGGTGTAAGGTGTTCTATGAATTCAAGAGTTCGATTCCGAGTATATAATGGAGTCACAAGGAATTAATATAAGGTAGTGAAATTATTCATAAATAAATTCACGGTAACTTATTGGAGCTTGATTTCATGAATCAATGGTCCCCGCATCACCTTTGAATAAATCATCTAGAATGTCTCAATTAATTGATTTAATTATCAATTTAGAATATTGAATTGACTAGGTTAATTCTGTGATGTTTACATGAATTATGAATCAGAGAAAAGAAAAGAGTTATTGTAAAATATTGGGAATATTTATTAATTATGATAAATTCATGTTAAATTAATAAATAAATTTAAATAAATGTTCAAATTATAAATAGTTAATTTGAATAAGGATTTAAATATTTAATTAATTAGTTATAAAATAAATAAATAAAAGGGTCTTGAATTTGAGTCAATTGGGCATTAAATTTAAGACACACATCATGAGCCCAACCCACGTGGTATAGGCCAGCCATGATAGGGATTTATTTACATGTTGTTTTTTAATTAATTTAATTAACAAAATAAGTCCATGGACGTGTCTATAAATAGAGTGTTAAAGCTAGGGTTATCAGTAGAGACAAGTTTTGGTAAGTGCTTAGTAATAGAAAACCTTACAATTACACTATTTTAGCAAATCTCTCTTATTCTCTTCTAGATTTCTATCTCATGTATTGAGAACAAGCCCACTCTAGTTCTAGGTTGATCAAAGGCTTGGTGAGGAAGACTGTGTTGCTGAGCCAGTTCAGGTTCTTGATTATACTCTGCTACTACCAAGATTCAAGGGTTAGAGAACCTGAAGGAAGGAGTTGTTCCAGTTCCACTGCGTGATGTAAGTTTCTAATAACTTTATTCTGTGTTTATGTCAATTTCATAGGAGCATGTAATATGTATTTCCTTCACTTTGGGTGACCATGTTGCTAGACTTCTAACAAGATGGAAAGTATCATTGACTCGCCTTTAATTTCTTACCTATCTACTCGGGAACCTAATGCATGTTTCTAACAATAGGTCATTTTGTACAGACGACGCACGTCCTTAGCTTCCAGCAGTGGTCAGAACAAATCCAAACCTTCTCTAATAAGGAGCGATACATACATGCTCTGGTCACCATGGGCAACCTGCAGGAGGTAGGTCTGCTTCGAAAGGGGTAGACCATGAAAAATTATCGCTCATGAGGTTCCCAATGGGAGCACGCGGGAGGCAGGTAGCAGCTACAAACACTGCCCTAGTTATGAGGGCAGCTCGTCTACTCTAGTAGTAAAAGGTTGCGAGGGACACGACCTAGAACATAGTCGCGACACTAGTTGCAGAGCAAGGTGCCCGGGCTGTTCAAGTGGTGAAGGAACAGAGCAATGAGGAGCGACGAGCTACCACTTCCCATGAAATAGAGGAGGAGGTCGAGGGGGCAACAAGTGTGGTGTCCCCAATAATAGTTATTAATATCAAAGATTCCTCTAAAGAACTTGAGGAAACCCTTCAGCTTGAGAGGACCATCCCTTTGCCCAAGAAGCCAAGCCTACCTTTTTCAAGGCCTATTTGAATAATATGTTTACTAAGGTTTTGTTGTCCATGAGGATCTGGGCACCACCTTGTTCACGATTTGGGTCTTGATCACGAAGGGATCATGATGAGGTAAATGGACTCTCCTTGTATCATCCCTAGTAAAGGTGATGGCTTGGTTTCTCATCCGAGGCATTTGAGCGGGATTTTGTCTCAACTCGCAAACATCCTCGTCATGGTTAAGTGCACGAGAATATTTGTTGAGGGACCTCGAGAATGGCTTCCCATGTCGGGTCTGCAAGTGATTGTAGAAATTGGCCCATTTACGGGCAGCGACATTTGTGGCACTTGGTGGTAGTTTTCTTAATTCTTTACTTGGATTACATTCTCCTCTTTGGTAACGATGTAGAGCACTATCAAACGTGAAGAAGTGGTTAGCTAAAAAGTTCCAAATGAAAGATTTGAGCGAAGCGAGCTATGTTATGGTAATTCAAATCCTAAGGGATAGGAAGAACATACTCTTGACACTTTCTCAGGCTAATTATATAGATAAGGTGCTTGAAAGGTTCTCTATGGAGAATTCCAAGAAAGGTTAGTTATCAACCAAACATGGAATTACTCTTTCCAAAGAGCAATGTCCAAGGAAACCTCAAGAAGAAGACAAAATTTGAAAGTATCTGTTGACTGCGTTTTTAGCCAACGACGTGAGAACGTCAAATATGACGAACCTTCAAGAGAATGTAAACGACAACAGACGGTATAAACAAGAAAAGTAAATAACACAGAATTTTTATAGTGGTTCAGCCCCGATTGTCGGTAATAGCCTAATCCACTTAGAGTTGTGATTTATAAATCTATACTCAAGATCAGATGGACTATGCCAACTGAGTTTCTTCAGTATAAATTGTGAAAATACAAGAATTCTCTCTAATTTCAGCACTTTCTCTCTCTAGAATAGACAGACCCAATTTTATCTCTCTAGAAAGAATAAGCAGAAGGGGTCCCTCTCTCATCTCATAAGCTCTCTATTTATAGAGATGGGATCCTCAACTGATATCCCCTTATAATAGGGATATTTTATTATATTTATTACATTTATATTACAAATAAACATTCAAAATTCAAAATGTAACAAATTCCCCATTTGTGGGAAGAATGAGAGATTCCCGCGCATGTTGTTGAAGTTGTGTCTGACTTAGTCTCCTCTAGCTAGTTGGTCCACCTCCTACTCACTACCCATGCAAGTGCTGGTTAAACATGCATGGTGGTAGGACATGCTTTGGGTGGGTTGAACGTGCATGGTTCTCCTCGAACATATACTCTCCTCTAGCATGCCATGTTCCTCCTTGAACCAATCTCCTTGGCTTCTCCTCGGACCAAGGTGGTTCGAGGCAACTTCCTTGGCACCTCACCTTGAACGACATTGAGGCAACCTCACCTTGGACAACATTGAGGGAACCTCACCTTGGACAACATTGAGGGAACCTCACCTTGGACAACATTGAGGGAACCTCACCTTGGACAACATTGAGGGAACCTCACCTTGGACAACATTGAGGGAACCCCACCTTGGACAACATTGAGGCAACCCCCTTTAGCATCTCCCAAACATGTCCGATCGAACAGTGTATAGACTTTCCTTATGAAAGTCTAAGTCTCCATTCTCTTGCATGAGACTCCTCCTCCTTAGCTATTTACCTTGGGCACGTTCGAGCCAACACTTAGAAAACCTTGGGAGGCTTACCTCCTACACACCTTTGGGGTCTCCTAGGACCACACCCTCCTTGGGGTCTCCTAGGACCACACCCTCCTTGGGGTCTCCTAGGACCACCCTCTTAGCCCTCCTAGGAGGCACTCTCCTGGATGCATTCTCCTTAGCCTCCTAGGATGCATTCTCCAATTTTTGGGTATAACATTTGCCCCCCAAGTTTATTATACGATTCCCCTCGTATGATAAACTTTTCTTCTAGCAAAATGCTCTTGAGGTCATCCAAAACTCCTATCCGGTTGACAACTTTCACGTAAACTCCCATGACAGAACTTGTCTTGAACTTTCCTTGTGATTTCTTCAAACTATATTTTCTTGATGTAATGAAAATATAAGCTCCCTTTGTATATGTTGCAAAAACATCATAGTATAGAGGCAGGTTGTTGAATATCCTTGATTTGGTTGCGCTAGGATTAGAATTTCGGTGTTCGATCGGACACATGCATTAGGCTCCTTGGACATGCTCGGCTTGTACCATGCAAAACATGGTCTCCTTGGATGTGATCCGATCGGACCTGGACACTCTTCTTGGCATCTTCAACCATGTCCGATCGGACAATGCACTTTTGGCCCAAAACTAACTCCATCTTTTGGCTTGTATGGGACTTCTCCTCTGACTTGCTCCGAGCCAACCATTTTGGAACACATGCATGGCCTCCTCGGACATGGTCCGATCGGAGCTTTCATGACATGGTTCGATCGGGCAAAGCTTGACCAAGGAAGCGTCCAGCCTTCCTTCACGCGAGCCCAGCGTGAATTCCCCCAGGATGTCCGATCGAGCATGGGAGTTTAAGGGGGTTCAAAGTCTACTGCCAAGTCGGGCATTTCAATGCGAAGATAGGTAAGTGTGGTCCGATTGGACTACACAATTGCCTAAAGTTTTCAATGCCCGATCGGAAGTGATCACTCGCCTCGTTCAAAGAAATGCATGCCTCAAGCCTTAACAACAGCCCACCATCTCCGATCGGATGCAGCCTAGTTGTTCGGACACCAACACTTAGACGCACACGGGCCTACCTGAACACTTATGGCATCCGCTTTGGCTCTCCTCGGTCATGTCCCAGCTACAAATTTTTGGAAGCCCAAACTAAGGTCCGATCGGACACCTCTTGGCTCCTCCAATCATGTCCGATCGGATGCATATACTCTTAGACACAAGGCAGGCAGGCATGCACTCTTGAGTTTATCTTTTGGGCATGCATGGGACCTCTCCTTGGACTTGGTCCGAGCCAATCTTTTTGGAAGCTCACCAAGTTAAGGTCCGATCGGACCCTTGGCACACATGCATGGCCTTCTCCTCGAACATAATCCGATCGAAGCTTTCATGACCTTTCCTTGAACCAAGGTCCAAGCCAATGACTTGGCTTCTCCTCGGACATGGCCCGAGCCAAACATTTGGCTCCTCCATCAAGGTCCGATCGGGTACCACACTTCTTGTCCGATCGGACACTTCTTTTCTTATGGTGCCAAAGACCTAGGTCCGACTGGATACTTCTTGTTTCCTCTTGGTCGAATGTAGCACCTTAGGCACACTTCTTGTCCGATCGGACACTTCTTTTCTTATGGTGCCAAAGACCTAGGTCCGACTGGATACTTCTTGTTTCCTCTTGGTCGGATGTAGCACCTTAGGCACCAATATTTCTAGCCTAGATCCTTGGACGTAGGTGAGATGCTCCTTGGATCAACATGCATCCGATCGGCCACCTCGAGGTATGCTTAGACACCACATTTTTATGCATTTGCTTGGGCACTCTTAGGTACTTTTAGGAAAAACCATCAAAGCACCTTGTTCGACCCTCCCAAATTTATTTTGAGAGATTGATTTCTCTCAATCAATCTTAGTGAAAACTTGACTTCTCCTCCCAAGGACAAATTTTCACCATGTAGCATCTATTTTGCATGCATTTGTTTGATTCACTCCAGGGAATGTTGATCGATGATACATGCTTAGCCGACCAGGGAAGTTGTATCTGCTCTCCTGAGCAAGAAAACTTTGCACCTGGTGAGCTAAACTTGTAGCTGTTGGCACTTATACTTTACTTCTCTCTATTAGCTTAAAACATTCTAAGTCTCCTCTAGACTTAAAAAGTTATAAGTTTTTTGTGAAGAGTAAAGTCACTCTGGTGTATGCCTTAGATTTTCGCGTGAGTACTTAGTTTTCTAACTTAGAAATTCTAGACATTTCATAAGTCCATGCTAAGTATACTTTCTCACACTCTTGTTGCTCTAACATTTTATGAGCATGATGTTTATGGTCACACGAATATCTGCTCCTAACTTGAAATTTTAAAAATTCCAAGTTACTTAAGCTTTGCCAAGCAAGTTAGCTTAATGGCCTTTTTGGACTTCGAAAATTTACAAGTCAGCCTAAAAACAGATATATTACCTCGTGCTCTTATTGCCTGTGTTAAGTTATATACCAGCATACCCCATGTGCCCCCCAGGTGGTTGGAGGTTGAAAGACCCTTAGTCACTTGCTACATGACTGAATCTGTTCGAGCAGTTAACTACTCGTGAAACACATAGGATATATGGAAAATACTCAAGCAGTTGAACACTGCTTGAACACATCGACCAGTTGAACACTGCTCGGATAACTAACACACATGCATATTTGTAGCAAGAATCGACCACGCTGCGCGTAGTCTCTTTTATTACTCGTAAATTAAAAATGACAAAACATGTTTAACAACGAGTCTTAAACAACCAAAATTGTTCAAAATAAAATGTCTGGTTAACAAATAACCAGTTCATACACCAAACTTAAATAACAAGTCTAAAAAACTCGAAATCAAGCTACCACTCTGAAAGCGGTATTTAAAAATAATATCTCCTTCGACGCTCTATGTGCACGCCACTCCAACGATTCCTGCTCCTAGCACTCCTCCTCAGCATACCCCTCCTCTTGCTTCGTTGCTCTCCTCAGCTAAGGGTGGACCTCCACATATAGTGTCTACGGTGAAGTCCACGGGTCCAGGCTGCAAGGGTGGAGATTTTTGTCGCTTGAATCCGGAGTTGCTTCTACCTCCTTCTCCTTGGGGTGTCTCTGCTCGGTACTTCTTCAACTTGCCCGACCGGAGAAGAAATTCTATTTCGTCCTTGAGGTGGTTGCATTCATTTGTGTCGTGACCATAATCTTCATGGAAGCGACAATACTTGTTCATGTCTCTCTTCCTCATCTCTCTCCTGATGGGTGGAGGCTTCTTGTAAGGAACCTCCTCTTGACTAGCAAGATATATCTCTGCTCTACTGGTTGAGAGAGTGGTGTAGTTGGTGAATTGAGGCTCATACTTGGTTGGCTTCTCACTTGAATCCATCTTTGCCTTCTTTTCTTCATGGTGGTCAGACCCATTACTTCTACGTTTCTTTCCACCATCACTAGGAGAGTCAGTTGGTCTGCTTGGGTTGTTTATGCCATTCTCCCCTTTCTCTATTGCATCATCCAAATTCATATATTTTTCCGCCCGGTCAAGAAATTGTTGAAGTGTTGAAATTGGATGGCGATGGATGCTGTCCCATAGAGGACTCCGATAAATTATCCCAGCAGATATAGCAACCATCTTCCCTTCGTCTCCTACAGCAGTTGCTCTATTGGCTTCTCTCATGAACCTCTGTATATAGCTCTTTAGAGACTCATCTTTTCTTTGTTTGATATCTGCCAAGTCGTTGGCATAAACTGGTGGAGTCCGGGCAGTGCTAAATTGTCTACAAAACTCCTTCCTGAATGACTCCCAAGAGGTAATGGAGTTTGGTTTAAACCTCCAATACCACTCTTGGGCAGTGTCCGTCAAGGTGGTGGGGAAGACTCTACACCGATAGTCATCACTCACCCCGAGTAGTTCCATCTGGTCCTCAAACTTCCCAACATGTCTTATTGGGTCCGCCTTTTCGGTATAAATTGGCAGTATCGGTGCTTTGTACTTTGCTGGTGGTTGGGCTGCTCTTATTCGAGCAGAGAACGGGCTGCCACTCCGGTAGTCTATCGGATCTATCTCGGAAGGTCGCTTCGACAAACCTTGCACTGCAGCTGCTAGCATGTCAAGCTGGGCTTGGATAGCTGGTGCAACTGATGAGGTTCCAAGATTTTGACCGCCTGGTCGGGCATTACCATCTGGCACGCCACCGTCAAGTATTTCTAATTGACTGGTAGGACGGTCCAGATTTTGCCCTTCGACCGGGACGGTCCTCCTCTTGTTGGTGATAACGTCCCTCAGATCCTTCTGAGAAGCATGCTCTCCTACCCGATCAAACACCGTACTCTTCGATTTCCCAGTGGGCTTACTACGTGGGACTTCATCTCTCCTGCTACGCCGCTGGTCGGGGTGCAATGGAGGCTTCTTGGCACGCTCTGGGCAGTGTTCTCCTCCTTGTGGGTTGTGGCCCTCCTTTTCCTTGGATTGGCTGGTTGGATGACTATCAGCCTCATCCCCCCCATGCCCATCTTTGAACTGAGAGGTCCTCTTCTCTCTAGGAGATTTATTTTGCTCCTGCCCAGGTGGAGTCTTTTTACTGCCCGATCGGTGACTTCTGGAGGGGGTTCTAGAGTGCTCCCCTTGGGTTGAGGTAGTGTGCGATCGAACTCCATCTCCCTCACCAGGTGGGTTATTACCACCCCTCCTTGGTCTATCATTACTCCTACCACCAGCTTCTGTGGTCCTTGCTCCTGGAGTGGTTGCCCCTCGTGCTGTAGCTTGGGCATTGGCCTGGGCCAACTTGGTAGCAGCCTCCAAAGCAAGCGCTGCTTCACGATGTTTCTGGTTGACCTCCTCCTATTGTTGTCTGAGCTCCTCACTTCTGGCCTCCATATCGCGTTTTTGCTGCTCTAAGGCAGCTCTCTGCCTGGCCATCTCTTCAGCAAACGCCTCTTGCCTAGCGTGGAATCGTGCCATCTCCTCCTGGAAGGCCCCCATGGTCTCTTGGAGCTCTTCAACTCCTGGAGTCACATCCTCAAGCATGACCCTAGGTTCATTCTCATGATATTGTGGGCAAGGACCTTCAGATCTAGCAGGTTCTTTAGAGGAGTTCGTCCTCTTGGAAGCAGCAGTGGTGTTCTTAGGCGCCATCTTGCTTCAGGGACCGTCTGTTCTTCTCTTCAGGCTCTCAATGAAAGCACCAAAATGTTGACTGCGTTTTTAGCCAACGACGTGAGAACGTCAAATATGACGAACCTTCAAGAGAATGTAAACGACAACAGACGGTATAAACAAGAAAAGTAAATAACACAGAATTTTTATAGTGGTTCAGCCCCGATTGTCGGTAATAGCCTAATCCACTTAGAGTTGTGATTTATAAATCTATACTCAAGATCAGATGGACTATGCCAACTGAGTTTCTTCAGTATAAATTGTGAAAATACAAGAATTCTCTCTAATTTCAGCACTTTCTCTCTCTAGAATAGACAGACCCAATTTTATCTCTCTAGAAAGAATAAGCAGAAGGGGTCCCTCTCTCATCTCATAAGCTCTCTATTTATAGAGATGGGATCCTCAACTGATATCCCCTTATAATAGGGATATTTTATTATATTTATTACATTTATATTACAAATAAACATTCAAAATTCAAAATGTAACAAATTCCCCATTTGTGGGAAGAATGAGAGATTCCCGCGCATGTTGTTGAAGTTGTGTCTGACTTAGTCTCCTCTAGCTAGTTGGTCCACCTCCTACTCACTACCCATGCAAGTGCTGGTTAAACATGCATGGTGGTAGGACATGCTTTGGGTGGGTTGAACGTGCATGGTTCTCCTCGAACATATACTCTCCTCTAGCATGCCATGTTCCTCCTTGAACCAATCTCCTTGGCTTCTCCTCGGACCAAGGTGGTTCGAGGCAACTTCCTTGGCACCTCACCTTGAACGACATTGAGGCAACCTCACCTTGGACAACATTGAGGGAACCTCACCTTGGACAACATTGAGGGAACCTCACCTTGGACAACATTGAGGGAACCTCACCTTGGACAACATTGAGGGAACCTCACCTTGGACAACATTGAGGGAACCCCACCTTGGACAACATTGAGGCAACCCCCTTTAGCATCTCCCAAACATGTCCGATCGAACAGTGTATAGACTTTCCTTATGAAAGTCTAAGTCTCCATTCTCTTGCATGAGACTCCTCCTCCTTAGCTATTTACCTTGGGCACGTTCGAGCCAACACTTAGAAAACCTTGGGAGGCTTACCTCCTACACACCTTTGGGGTCTCCTAGGACCACACCCTCCTTGGGGTCTCCTAGGACCACACCCTCCTTGGGGTCTCCTAGGACCACCCTCTTAGCCCTCCTAGGAGGCACTCTCCTGGATGCATTCTCCTTAGCCTCCTAGGATGCATTCTCCAATTTTTGGGTATAACAGTATCCATATGCTTTAGTAGTTGGGAGTCTAATGTATGTTATGTTGTGTACGAAGCCCGACATATGCTATGCAATAGGGATTGTAAATTATTATCAATCAAATCCTGGTTTGGAACACTAGATTGCAGTAAACCACATTCTCAAGTATCTTAGGAGAACGAGAGATTATATGCTTGTATATTCAGGGGGTGAGCTAAACCCTACTGGATACACTGATTCTGATTTCCAATTAGACAAAGACAGTCATAAGTCGACGTCTAGGTCAGTGTTCACTCTTGGTGGAGGAGCTCTAGTCTGGATAATTATTAAACAATCAAGTATTGTAGATTCAACCATGGAAGTCGACTATATAGCGGCTTGTGAAGCAGCTAAGGAAGCGGTTTGGCATAGAATGTTCTACACTGATCTAGAAGTAATTCCAAATATGGAGAAGCCATTAATCTTGTACTGTGACAATAGTGGAGCAGTAGCTAACTCTAAGGAACCCAGAAGGAACTACCATCTAGTTAGAGAGATTGTGCATTGAGGTGATGTGACTTTTATGAAGATAGCGTCGGAACAGAACCTGGCAGATCCATTTGCCAAGACACTTCCTGCAAAGTTATTTATGGGTCATGTGCACAACATGGGATTAAGGGAGATGCCTCACTAGCTTTGAGGGAAAGTGGGAGATTGTTTAGATTTATTCCCTAAAAGCATGTAAAGATAATTTATTGATTTAAATAAAAGTACAATTTTATTATATTTGAATGATATAATTATTATTTGAATAATTTATATGAATATCAAGAAAATTCCATATTCATTTATGAGGAAATGATCTTGCATTAAGATCATAGACAATGAATAAAATAGTCAGTAACATATTAAAGTAAGAAATCTTTAATGAATGGACGTTGAGTAAGGACCAATGATAAATTTTGCGTCAAATATACTTCTAGGACTATGAGCCTACAAGGGGCCAATCGCATAAAGCGGTTTGAGTTCTTATTGTCATGACATACATGTTACGTTGAATTTATAGAATGAAGTGTATAAAATGATTTGATTTTTTGTTCTCGTGACATTCGTGTTACGTTTAATTTATAGAACTAACTGGTTAAAACATTTGGAGTTCTTATTCTCATGACATTCGTGTTTTGTTGAATTTATAGAACCAAGTGTATAAAAAGGTGTTAGTTCTTGTTCTCGTGACATTCATGTTACATTGAATTTATAGAACCAAATGTTTTTAAGATGGTTTGAGTTCTTGTTCTCGTGACAGTTTAGTTACATTGAATTTAAAGAACCAAGCGTCTAAGATGGTTTGAGTGCTTATTCTCGTGGTCAATAAGTTACGCTGAATTCAGAGAACCAAATCAAGTGAAAGCAAGGAAGGATGCATAGCTAAATAGGAAAATAATTACAAGTGTGCTCGGGGGCTCGAGCATTGAGTGTTTGTACCCCTAAAAACTATGGCACATAGGCCAGTTCTATTTAAAAATTACTGGGGGCTTTCACCTGATGGAACCTTTGTCACCAACTCGACGACTGGGTTGTCCTCGGGAGTTTGGCCTGCCACCGAGGCCTCTCTCTCTTGATCTACGCAGACAACGTCTGCCTCGAGACGTGCCTTGAGTTTGGTCCTCATGTCAGGATCCTCTGTGAAAGAGAGGTCCATGCCCTTGTTGCTCTACCACGTAATGAAGAGCATGTCCTCAGCCATCACTTTGAGTTCTTTGGCTAGTTCCCCGTTGGTTTTTTCCAGCTCACTGACACGAGCTTCAAGTTCCACTCGGCTCAACCAAAACTCCTCGCGGACTCGGGCCAGTTCCTCCTCCACGGTCAGTGTGCGGACTACGGCATCATCCAATAACTTGGAGGATGTTTCCTCCAAGGCGAACAACTTCGACCTCTCTGTGACCAGTAGGTCCTCCACCTCTCGGACACGGGCCCTGGTGTCCTCCACCTCTTTTTGGAGCTGCGAATGTTCCTGCAAGGGGACTGCAGCCTCTTGGGTTTGAGCAAGTTCCACCTGGACGCCAGCCAGCTCCTCCCAAACCTTCTTCAGCTTAAGGGACCGCGTCAACACCAATTCCCCAAGTTGTTCATTTAAGGCCGCAAACTATAAATTTAGAATGATGAATCAGACAAAAAGACAAGATATTTATCAAGAATTAAACATAAATTAAGACTTACCCTAGTGGCAACATGACGACTGGTTGCCACAAGTGCCACCTCTTTGTCACCACTACAACGGGCGAAGCTGCCTGCCATCATCTCGCACAAGGATGTCATTATTCCCTGCAAGAGTTCCATGCCGTGTGGTATGGCCCTCTCTCCTATTATCCCCATGATGAGAGGTTCAAGTTCTTCGCGGCGAGGAGCTGAGATAGGTTCCTTTAGCCAGTCCTCATGTAGAAACTTAGTCAATAGTCAGACACTCTCGTTGCCTTCGCTAATGCGAGCATTCTAGTACTCGATGACCTCCCTGTGTAGACCCGAGCTGTCATCATCGTAATACTTTGAAAAGATGACCAACCGGGGATCCTTTGCTTGAGGGGGATTGGGAGGGATTTCTTTGCCTTTCCCGGAGAATCCGTCATCTCGGGGAGAGGAGGCCTCAAGGTTTATGACCTCCCCGGTGACTGCTGCACTCAAGGTAAGGGTTGTTGGAGTAGCGGCTGAGGGTGCTAGAACAGATGAAGGGGGCGTGGGCACTGGTTTCGAGAGGTCAATCTCAGAAGGACCTGACACCCTTTGTTGTTTCGAGCGCACCATGTCTGAAAGGCCCATGTTGTCTACACAAAAAAAACACCCTTGTTAGTCCCAATAAATGAAAGGAAAACCATAACAGAATAATACGTAAAGAAAAGAAAGGTAAAATTCCTCGAGGGCCCCACCACGATTAGGCTCCTCGGAGTGAAGGATGGTACTAGAAAATTCGCGTACAAGATGACCCATCTCCTATGTTAAATTGGTTTTGTATTGAAAAAACCAACAAGCGATCAAGAACGTCGACTCATCAAGAGGCGTAAAGCCATGAGGGTGACTTTTTCTCTTCGGGTTGTGGAGGAACGCGTCAATGAAATCCTGGTAATCTTGGTACTCTTTCGTGGACCAGCGACGCTCCAAAACTTGGCCACATTCAAGAAGGGAGGGAGAAAACAAGATATGGTTGGGACTAGTTCCCTCCCCTACACGCCTAGCATAGTGTAGAATGACTGGAGATTTAACTTGACTCATGGATGATGATTCGATCCCCTCTTCTAGCTCCACCTCAAGCTCTTCATCTTCTTTTGCCTTCGCGACAACTTTGATAGCAAGAACACTCTTCGCGTGCTCTTCACGAAGACACTGCTGATATTGTTGAAGCGCCTTGGCTGCCATGAAATCCATGTGTAGCTTCACTTCCATCTGAGATCTCTTCGAGTCCCGAAACTTGGTGAGGACCACCAGCTTTACGCTTTGCCTCGCCTGTAGAAACCCATACTATCAAAGATGGGCATCGGTGACGAGGAGGGGTAGCTCTAGTTCCTCGTTGTAGAGAGAGCCTATCGTTGCAGGAATCAATGAAAGGGGTATGGCGATACAGATCTGATTAGGATAATATGAATAGAGATTAGTAACGAGCTAAGTACCATTGGGCTAACTTACCCGAGTTCGATACTTACCGATGGTTGTGAAGTCCAGGAGTAAGGTGGGATTAGTCCTCATTGCGAAATCGTCTACCCAAAATAATTGATCTTTATAAGCACGAGCGTGGTTCTTCTTGCCGTACGGAGCTTGTGTGTTTCATCAGGGTATAATATCCCCCCTTTTCCCCCTTCTTCGAGCATTGTCGAATTCTATAGATATACAATATTTTGGCAGGGGACGGAGTTGGCCAGTTCTTGATCTTATATAGGATGTAGAGTCCAATCAGTCCTCGATAGCCATTTGGAGATAGTTGAAATGGGGATATGCCGACGAATTCGAGGAAGTCGACATAATATTGATGCAGCGGCAGAGCTACACCCGCTTGAAGATGTGAGACGCTCCAAGGCTCGAGCTTGTAAATACTTTCATGTGCCCTATATTCCTTCTGAGCTAGGAGCACTAATATCTCACTGTCGTCTACCCCGTAGTAGGTGAGTATTTTAGTCAAGGCACCCTGATGTCGTAGCTTACTCGGAATGTCTTCTGCTTTGAATCCTGTGGCATGATACGGGGTATTTGACAGCATCAGACTAGCATTGGCCTTTTCCTTCGAGAGGCCAGCTCTACGAGGCCTCACCGTTGCCAACTCCAAGCTCTCCCGTATGGTAAGAGCCTGGCTGTTGCCAGCCACTTTTTTCCCCTTCTCAGGGCGTTGTTCTGCCTCTAAGGCAATCTGGAGGATTTCTTTGTCAAAGGTGTCGAACCCTTGTTGTTGGAGATGACGAAGCTCCTCAAACATATGAGAACAAACACCAAGCAGTTAGCGCCTTGACCCGAAGGAAGTTGGGCCAAAACGAGAGCCCCTAAGACAACTGCTCCAAGAAGGAGAAAGAAATAGACTAATGGCTTTGGGGTGTCCTTGGAGCTAAGTACTGAACACTGGAGACACCACTAGAAAAGATGAACACCATCAGAGATGATGAACATCGCTAGAATCTGGAAATTTTCAGATTGTGGTCGAAGACAAAGATTAATGGAAAACGCCCCAGAATGCTTAAATGAGCCATTTACGCCATTTATGACTGCAAATAAGGAAAAAACAACCTCTGAAAGGCTCGAAAAACAACTCATAAGCATGCATCTTAAACTCTCAAATTTTCATGAAAACAGAAAATCACAGATCAGGGATATTTACTCGAAATGTATCATTAGATTGTGATGAACCGAGTGCGAACTATGAAGAACAGTTTACTGTTGACCCAGAAGTATGAAGCTTCATGCCAGTCATCTAGAGTGACAAAAGGGCTTGAGAGGAGGCAATGCTGGAAAGTGGTTTGAGAGGTTGAGAGAAGTGGAGAGAGTTTAAAGAGTTTGAAGGCACAAGAAATTTGAAATGGGCTAGAGTAACATTGGGGATTTGATTCTCGGCATTTTATAGACTCAGTGCTTGGGGGCGAAGTAAGTTCACCCCAACCGTCAAATTATCTAGGACATGAGTACTCTAGAACGATCCAAGGGCCTAAAATCAGAGAGGTGCGGATCGCCATCATTGGCATTGGAAAAGGAAATCTCGAGTGTAAACTGAAAAGACGCCTAGGGTACGAAAAAGACGTTTTGGATCGTGGAATTGACTTTTCATTAATTGCACGGATTGATGGGCCCAACAATGGGGTTCCAGAACGTGGCAGAAAACCTTGTAGTGACATCAACAGAAGTCCAAACATTTCCTATCCGAGGACTTTTTGAAGTCTTCCTCAGTTTTAAGTCTCCACTTTCCGAGGACGAGTAGAGCCTTGGGGGAAAATGTTGTCTGTATTTTTACCCAAGGACATGTGGCACCCTGAATAGGACATGTGCTTCTTTCGACAAGGCCACGCCCCGAGGATAAGTCCTTGAGAGGTCGATTCTTCAATTGAGATCATTCCCCACGGATAGTGGGAGGACTTCAACATCTCCCCAGGGCCATGTCTCGAGAGCTACAAACTTCTTCCTAAGGCTATGTCCCGAGGTTGCTTGGCAGTCCACGGGTTATTCTTGCCATCAATTATATTTCAGGTCGAGGACCTTGTCCTCGGGAACTAAAGCATAAGCCGGGTGTTAGCTAATGCGGGTTAGCAGCATCAGAGGATGACCTGATAACCCTTTTGGGTGATCCACCTACAGTGTTGTCGATTGTAAGACTCGACCACTCGCACTCCCATTACCCTGTCTGACACAGAAATACGTACAACATGCCCTGATAGTACTAGGGGTATGTTCCCCATAATGTATGTACCTTTCTATAGTGGGCC
Source organism: Humulus lupulus (assembly GCF_963169125.1). Classification (NCBI taxonomy): domain Eukaryota; kingdom Viridiplantae; phylum Streptophyta; class Magnoliopsida; order Rosales; family Cannabaceae; genus Humulus; species Humulus lupulus. Next base: position 142,433,046 of record NC_084798.1, on the reverse strand, counting down.
CCACAAATCTCGCTTGGGCCACAGTCTCTATTCAATGCACCCAATGCATTGAATTGGTATTAATCCTAGAATAATGGGAAGAATGTGTATTAATTTATGATGATTAGTATTAATGACCCCAGCCTCTATAAATATGGCTTGGAGTCTCATTGTAAATGGTTCAGTATTTTAGAGAGAAAACATCTTGTACAAAGAGCAATCTAAACACTGCCTGAGAATACTCCATTGGAGCTTGCCCTCACAAGCTTCCAATCCTCTTAATACTAGAGACTCGTGGACTAGGGTTCTTTCATAACCTGAACCACGTAAAAATCCTTGTGTTCTATTTTCTCATTTCTTTAGCTTCTCTTCTTACAATTGATTGCGAAAAAGGCAGTCAACATTTTGGGATTAGTCCTCGTTGGGAAACCGTCGGCCCAAAATAAATTATATTTATAAGCCCAAGCGTGGTTCTCATTGATGCACGGAGCTTTATAGCCTTTCCTCGAACTTGTGTGTTTGTCAGGGTATAATATCCCCTTTTTTCCTCTTCTTCGAGCATTGCCGAAAACTTTAGATATACAGTATTTCGGCAGGGGATTGAGTGGGCCAGTTCTTGATCTTGTATAGGATGTAGAGTCCAGCCAGTACCCGATAGCCGCTCGGAGACAATTGAAATGGGGCTATCTCGACGAATTTGAGGAAGTCGACATAATATTGATGCAGTGGTAGGGCTGCACCCGCTTGAAGATGTGAGGTGCTCCAAGGCCCAAGCCTGTGAATACTTTCATGCGCCCTCTCATCATCCCGAGCTAGGCGCACTAATATCTCGTTGTCGTCTACACCGCAGTTGGTGAGTATTTTAGTCAAGGTACCTCGATGTCGTAGCTTTCTCGGAATGTCTTCAGCTTCGAATCCTATTGCAGGATATGGGGTATCTGACAACATCGGAATAGTGTTGGCCTCTTCCTCTGAGAGGCAAGCTCTGCAAGGCCTCATCGCTGCCGCCTCCAAGCTCTCCCGTACGGTAAGAGCCTGGTTGTTGCCAGCCACTTGTTTCCCCTTCTCGGGGCGTTGTTATGCCTCTTGGGTCATCTGGAGGATTTTGTTTTCGAAGGAGTAGAACCCTTATTGGTGGAGCTGATGAAGCTCTTCGAACATCTGAGAACAAACACCAAGACTTTAGCTCCTTGACTCGAAGGAAGTTGGGAAAAAGAGAGAGCCCCTAAGACAACTGTTTGGGGAAGGAGAAAGGGATAGACTAATGGCTCTATGGTGTCCTTGGAGCCAAGTACTTAACACTAGAGCCACCACCAAAAAAGATGAACACCATCAGAGATGATGAACATTGCCTGAGTCTAGAGGCCGAAGACACAAATTAATGAAAAATGCCCCAGAACACTACAGAACGATTAAATGAGCCATTTATACCATTTATGACTACAAATGACGCAAAAACAACATCTGAAAGGCACGAAAAACAACTCCTAAGCATGCATCCTAAACTCCCAAATACTCATGAAAACAGAAAATTACAGTTCAGGGATACTTACTCGAAATGTAGCGTCGGATTGTGCTGAACCGAGTGCGAACTCTAAAGAATAGTTTGTCGTTCACCTAGAAGTACGAAGCTTCACGCTAGTTGTGTAGGGTGACAAAGGGGATGGAGAGGAGGCAATGCCAGAAAGTGGTTTGAGAGGTTGAGAGAGTTTGAAGGCACGAGAAATTTTAAATGGGCTAAAGTAATATTGGGGATTTGATTCTCGACCTTTTATAGACCAAGTGTTTGGTGGCGAAGTAAGTTCACCCCAACCGTCGGATTATCTAGGACATGGGTACTCGAGAATGATCCAAGGGCTTAAGATCAGAGAGGTGCGGATCATGATCATTGCCATTAGAAAAGGAAATCTCGATTATAAACTGAAAGGATGCCTAGGGTACGAAAAAGATGTTTCGGGCCACATAATTGACCTTTCATTAATTGCACAGATTGATGGGCCCAACAATGGGGTTCCAGCACGTGCATGAAAACTCGTAGTGACATCGGAAAAAGTCCAAACATTTCCAATCTGAGGAATTTTCGAAGTCTTCCTCAGTTTTAAGTCTCCACTGTCCGAGGACGAGTAGAGAGTTGGGGGGAAATGTTGTTTGTTTTTTCAGCCAAGGACATGTGTTCGTCCGAGTAGGACATGTGCTTCTTTTGATAAGGCCATGCCCTAAGGATAAGTCCTCAAGAGGTTTGTTCTACAATCAGAGATCGTTCCCCTCGGATAGAGGGAGGACTTCAACATCTCCCCAGGTCCATGTCCCGAGAGCTCGAATGTCTTCCTAAGGCTATGTCCTCAGGGTGCTTGGCAGTCCATGGGTTTTTCTTGCCATCATTTATATTCCAGGCTGAGGACCTTGTCCTCGAGATCTAAAGGATAAGACAGGTGTCAGCTAATGCGGGTTGGTAACATCAGTGGAACACCTGAAAACCCTTTTGGGTGATCCGCCTATAGTGTCGTCGATTGTACGACTCGACCACTTGCTCTCCCTCTATGCCATCTGACACAAAAATACGTACAGCATGCCCCTGGCACTACCAGGGGCATGTTCCCCATAAAGTAGGCACCTTTCTGCAGTGGGCCCCATAAATCTCGCTTTGGCCACAATCTCTATTCAATGCAGCCCAGTGTATTGAATTGGTATTAATCCTCCAATAATGGGAAGAATGTGTATTAATTTCTTATGATTATTATTAATGACCCCAGCCTCTATAAATATGATTCAGAGTCTCATTGTAAAGGGTTCAATTTTTTAGAGAGAAAACATCTTGTACTTAGAGCAATCTAAACGTTGCTTGAGAATACTCCATTGGAGCTTGCCCTCACAAGCTTCCAATCCTCTTAATACCAGAGACTCGTGGACTAGGGTTCTTTTATAACCTTAACCACGTAAAAATCCTTTTGTCCTATTGTCTCATTTCTTTAAATTTTCTTCTTAGGGTTGATTGCGAAAAAGGTAGTCAACACCTTGGTTTAGGGAAGCCTTTCTGTCACTGAATAGGCCAAAAAATTTGATAGATTTGCAAGGTTTGCACCTAAGATAGTATCAACTGAGGCCATGCGAGTCCAAAGGTTTATGAGAGGACTTAAGCCCATGATTTCTAGAGATGTCAAGATGACTAGTGTTGAGGTAGTTAGTTACGCTGAGGTTTTGGATAAGGCACTTGATGCGGAATAATTAGAGGACCGCATATCGAAGGATAGTTCTGCAAGAAGGGAGGCCAATAGAAACAAGGGTTTCCACGAGGTCAACAAGAGGAAGGCCCATGAAGGACAGAGCAGTAGCAGTGACAAGAGGCTTAGACCCCTGGGCCCGAATGGCAACAATCATAACAACCGTAACCAGTGCAACTTCTATAATAGTCACAACAATGGTCATAACTGCGGAAACCACCAGAACCACAAAGTTGAGTACCCTAGCAGTCCCAAATGCTTGTGTCGACATCTAGGAGATTGTAAAGCAGGCACCAAAAAGTGTTACAAGTGCAGTCAGGTGGACCATCTGAAGAAGGATTTCCCACAATGGAGAGCAAGAGCGGGGCGAGGCAATAATGGCAATTTAGTGCCAACCATAGTATTTGCTTTGACTCAAAAGAAAGCAGCCAACAACAATACCGTCATCACAGGTCAGCATCCTATTCCTGGTATGACATGTAGAGTCCTCATTGATTCTGGAGTGACTCACTCTTATGTTACTATTAATGTAATTGGTAAACTAGGATTTCCTTGTAAACTGTTTGAGCAAAGTTTTAGTACCATGTTACCATCAGTAGACATTATGTCGTTGACTAGATGGTTACAGTCAGCTTCCATAGTAGTTATAGACAGAGAGTGCCTAGAAAACCTAATAGAGTTAGACATACCAAATTATGATGTTATACTTGGCATGGACTGGTTTGCCAAATACTGAGCAACGATATGCTGTTGGAGAAAGATAGTAGAGTTCAGACCTGAGGAAAGGAAACTCTTTTCTTTTGAGGGAGAAGCAACGAGATTTCTCACATCTATCATATTTGCATTAGAAGCTCAGAACATGATGCAACATGGGTGTATAGCATTTTTGGAAAATTTTGTGGATATTTCTAAGGAGACTGAGCTAAAACCAGAGAATTTTCACATTGTTTGTGAGTTCCCAGAGATGTTTCTCGAGGACTTACCAGGTTTACCCCAGACAGAGAAATCAAATTTGGGATCAAACTCGCACCAGAAACAACACAAATATCAAAGGCACCCTATTGAATGGTACCTGTAGAGTAGAAATAACTCAAGACCCAGCTACAGGAATTGTTGGACAAGGGGTTCATACAACCTAGTCATTCGCCATGGGGAGCATCAGTTCTATTTGTGGAAAAAGAAAACGGGAGTATGAGAATGTGCATCAATTACCGAGAACTCAATAAGGTTACGATTAAGAACAAATATCCTTTGCCTAGGAAAGATGACCTCTTTGACCAACTGCAAGGGGTAGCAGTGTTCTATTGATTTGCGATCTGGCTACCATCAGCTAAAGGTGAAGGAGGGAGATATTCCTAAAATAGCATTCGAAACCCACTATAGGCACTATGTGTTTTTAGTGATGTCTTCTGGACTCACAAATGCCCCAGCAATATTCATGGACCTGATGAACAAAGTGTTTAAGGACTATTTGGATATATTCGTAGTGGTGTTTATATAAGATATCCTTATTTACTCAAAGACTAAGGTAGAGCATGAGGAGCACTTGACGTTGATGCTCAATAGACTATGAGAGTACCAACTTCATGCTTAGTTCTCAATGTATGAATTTCGGTTGGGACAAGTTACTTTCCTAGGGAATATAGTGTCCAAGAATGGAATTGTAGTGGATCCAGCAAAGTTCGAGGCCATTAGAGTCTGGACCCAACCAAAGAATGCCTCAGAGATTCGAAGCTTCTTAGGGTTAGCGGGTTACTATTGGAATTTTTTCGAGGGTTTCTCTAAGATTGCCACACTCATGACCAACTTAACTCCCAAACACCAAAAGTTCACATGGACTGAGAAGTGTGAAGACAGCTTTCAGAATGTGAAGGATAAGTTGATCTCTAGATCGATCCTATGTATTTCCATAGAGGGTGGGAAGTTCGTGGTGTATCGTGATGCATCAAAGAATGACTTAGGATGCGTGTTGATGCAGAATGGGAAAGAGGTAGCCTACGCCTCGAGACATCTCAAGAACTATGAACAGAGATATCACACCCATGATCATGAATTGGAAGCAGTAGTGTTCGCACTAAAAATATGGAGGAACCGCCTTTATGGAGATAAGTGTGACATATACACCCTCATAAAAGTCTGAAGTACTTTTTCACTCAGAAAGAGTTGAATATGAGACAACAAAGGTGGTTAAAATTAGTAAAGGACTATGATAGCGAAATTCTATATCACTCAGGCAAGGCCAATGTGGTGGCAGATGCATTGAGTAGGCGAGGACATGGAAGTGTCTTAGCTCTGAGTACAATAGAGACACCTCTACAGAATGAAATTATTAACGCTGGTATTGAGTTAGTAACAGGAGGCTTAGCAAACCACACTCTACAGTCATTCCTATCAGAACAGATTAGATAAGGGAAAAAGGTAGATGAAGCCCTAATGAAGAAATAGGCTTAGGTACAAGAGAGTGGCAGTGACTACTTCACCATGTCTAACGGAGGATTGTTACGATATAAGTATAGGATCTGTGTTCCTAACAATGATGAGATCAAAGCAAGTATTGTGAAAGATGTGAATACAACACCCTATTCCTTACATCCAGGGTCGACTAAGATGTACCAAGACCTTAAAGCATTGTATTGGTGGCCTGGAAAGAAGAAAAATGCTGTTGAGTTTGTTGCCAGATGTTTGACATGTCAACAAGTGAAGTCAGAACACCAAAGGGCAGTAGGGCTACTTCAACCACTTTACGTTCCTGACTGGAAGTGGGAAGACATAGCAATTGATTTTGTGGTAGGATTACCTAGGACCACAAAACAACATGATTCTACTTGGGTAATAGTAGACAGGCTCACTAAGTCAGCCCATTTCCTGCCGGTTAAGACCACTAACTCGGCGGATTAGTACGCACAATTGTAAGTTAGCGAGATAGTAAGACTTCATGGGGTGCCAAAGTCGATTATCTCTGACAGAGGGTCAGTGTTCACATCAAACGTTTGAAAGGGATTGCAGAAAGCTATGAGTACAAAGTTGAAGTTCATTACCGCTTTTCATCCGTAGACTGATGGGCAGTCTGAGAGGACTATTCAGATTCTAGAGGATATTTTGAAATGTTGTGCTTTAGAATTTTTGGAGTCTTGGAGCTGATACTTACCCCTGATGGAAATCCTATAACAATAGTTATCAGTCCACTATTGGGATGGCTCCCTATGAGATGCTTTATGGGCGCAAGTGTAGCTCTCCCTTAAATTGGGATGAGGTTGGGGGGAAATAGATTTTAGGCTTTGAGGCTGTTAGGGAAGCCAGTGAGGTGATTGAGAAAATTCTCCAAAGGATGCTTACTACTAAAAGTAGGCAAAAGAGTTACACAGACCTTAAGAGAAAGGACATCGAGTTTTCATTCGTTGAGTTCGTGTTCTTGAGAGTCTCGCCAATGAAGGGTGTTATGCGTTTTGGGAAGAAAGTGAAAACAAGTCCGAGATTTATTGGTCCATTTGAGATTTTGGGCAGAGTTAGGCAAGTTGCGTATCTTTTAGCACTGCCCCCATCACTAGCAGAAATGCATAATGTCTTTCATGTCTCGATGTTGCGTAAGTACGTGTCGGATCCCTCTCAAGTTCTGAGTTATGTACTGTTACAATTGAAGCATGACCTAAGTTACGATGAACAACCAGAGTGTGTCATCGAAAAGTGAATCAAGGAACTGAAATAAAAAAGATTCCATTAGTTAAAGTCTTGTGCAAGAATAGTACGGAAAGAGAAGAAACATGGCAACTGGAGGAAGACATGAGAGAAAGATACCCTGAGTTATTTGGAAAGAAAGAATTTCGAGACGAAATTCCTTTTAAGGAGGGTATATTGTAGCGCGCCAAATTTCTTTTAGGTTCATTTAATTTATTTTAATTTTGTTGCACATTAATTTAATTGCTAAGTGTTATAATTTTACTATTATTATTTGAATTGTTTTGTAGTTATTATGTGAATTAAAATCTGATTCTTTTATTTAATTGTTCTATTTTGTGAAATTGTAATGAGATTTGATTGTGTGCACCAAGGTGCATGGTTAGTAGAAATGTACCCTATCACTTGTGTGTGTGTGTGTGTGAGTGCATGTGCATATTGCATGCTGAGCATGCAATAGTTTTCCCATGCATTATTATAGATCATTTTTCTATTTATTATTTATCATTTATTTTTTATCTTAAGAAAGGATAAAATGGAAATATAATGTGTAGAGAGGGAGTGAGGGAGTGGCTTTAATGTAGGCCAAGGGAAAAAGAAAAACTTTCCTTAATCATGTGTCGACATCTTTTCTCCAATTTAAATTATAGAAAAATCATTATATTTATGAATGGACATTAATATATTGAGGATAATGACATTAGTTGTCTTTTTACCATTTGGGTAAGTAAATTGGGAATTTATAGAGAGAAATTTGGGGTCTTGGCCGAGTATGATAGGAGTGAGTGAGGGGTTGCAGTGGTGAGGTCAACTAGGGAGAGAACTTGTCTTTTCTTTAGCCAATTACTTGATTTTTGGGGAGGGAATCAAGGAGGGGATTTGAACTATGAATTGGGCAATTGATTCATAGGAGTCTCGGCTAGGTTAAGAAGGGGAAACAAGGAGAAGCTTGACCCATTTTGTGGTGGCTGTCGTGCAAGAGAGGAAGAGAGAGAGAGAGAGTACGTGGGCTAGAGAAGAGAAAGAAAGAAGGAAGGAAAGTGAGAGAAAGTGAGACCGTGGAAGAGGAGAAGAGTAAGAGGAAAGGAAATTCGAATTTCTATAGGTATGGATTTGTTTGATTCCCTAAGATAAGTTTTCTCCTCATCACTAAGCTTCTTTTCTTTTCCTTCTTTTGTGGTTTCAAAATTTCAATAGGGTGCCCAAGGTTGTTGTGCTCTTGTGTTCTTGAACACAATCAAGTAAAGTAATAGAATTTTTTCCCAATATCTTGTTGTTTATGTGATTATAATCTCTTGGTCATGTCTTGGTTTTTTTTTATTTGATAAGTAAGATTATAATCCATGGAGATCTTAATGCTTGGTTATTTTGATGATGTTGTTATGTTCTAGTTCTTGTTGGAATTTTTGGATTTCTTGAAAGGCATATTCGAATGGTGGAGATTATTTTTTGTTTCACATGAAGAGCATATTGTTTAGGTTAATAAGATCCATGAGAATATAGGGTTTCAGCTATGGAATATTAGGTTTAGGGTTCCTTTGTTTTATTTAATTATGAGCATTTTTTAAATATTAAGAGATTTTAGGATGGCTGAATTTTTATTGTTTTAAAATGTTAAATTGCAAGAAAAATGGTTTAAAGGAGAACAAGTTATGTTTTGAGTTAATGTTATAAGTTAAAGTTAGAAAAATGTATTATTTGCGTATATGTGTTCTTGCACCTATAAAATACCATGTGTTGAAATTTTATTTAAAAACATGTAGATGTTGTGAGTCTTTTGTCAAGCATACTAGATTAATTTGTTAAAATGGTTTAATAGAAAATTTTGAGTTATGAATATTATTGCTTGCTGAATTTTGTTACTCCTAAAATTGTAATTTGTTACTAAAATTCTTATTTTAAAACCAAGTCAACAAAAATGGTGATTTTCACATGTTAATTAAGTTTTTCTTTTTCTTCAATCAAGTGCATTTTTTTTTTTTTTGAGTTGTGAATGAAACTAGATATTTTTATCATTATTAATTTAATTATTAAAAAGAAATTAATGTAATGAAATGGTTGCTGGAATTTTTAGTTTCTAGAAAGAAATTTCTTTTAAATAAAAAATATAAGGTATATGACCAAATATTGTAAGTCTTAGATTTTATACATGCTCATTTATATTTAAGCAGTTTTTATTTACAAAATAATTAAGTAAAATTATTTTTGAAAGGGTGATCAAAGAATTTATTTGACAATTATAAGTAACTACAAAATTTTGTCACATTCTTTCAATTGTTATTAAATAATAAATAAGATTATTATTTTATACAAAGTAATGGAATAATGTGGTAATAATTAAAGTGGCGATATTTTATGCTTGTTGAATTTTTGTGAAATTGACTAGAAAATAAAGGAATAAATATTTCCAACTTCAAAGTAAGTTTTAAGAACTATCCCATATATGCATGTTACATTCAAGCTAGGTTTTACGTTCCAATACACGCCATTTGATTAAGTATATGATTCTTGTTTTGCAAACATTAAAGACTCACTAGTAGACTTGAGATTTACTCTTCTATGATTTTATGTGAAATTATTGAATATTTGTAGTCTGGTGTAACATGTGCCACATGTGCATGGCTCATGCACACGTGGGGTATGTGTGTTGAGCAAGTGTAATCTTACATGATTTAAAGAAAAATGGTTGATTATGATTCTTGGCTTGTTCTGATATAACCAGCACTTTATTTTTGCTTTGACTTGAGGTAAGGAAGTTAGCTAGAATTTTCTATGAAATATGTTATGAAAAGTATGAACTAATATGTTGCAAGAGCTATTGTGTTATGAAAAGTATGAGCTATGGTAAGCAAAAGTGTTGTTAAAAGTATGAGTTACTATGTTATGTTATGTTATGAATTGTTGTATGTCTGTTTGTATGTTGTATGAAAAGCAGTAGGTTGTTAGCGTGCTGAACTCGACACAACAAAGGAGTTACTAAGGATATGACGTAACTCATAGGGCGGACGCGTCGAGGATATTTGAGGACTAGAGTTCCTGTTTACCACATAGAGGATGTCTTACCGGTTCATGATTTTCCTGGTTACCTCACGATGTGACATGGACAATAGGGGTGTCATGATCACATGATGTATGAATTTTCATATGATTATGATATGAATATGTTATGATTTTGAATTTAATATGATATGGTTATGATATAATATGCTATGAGTTTACGATATGTATGTAGTTTTCCTTGTGTTTTGCTTGAATTGTTGTATTTTTGTTTGTACTTCCTTACTGGGCTTTTAGCTCACAACCATTTCTTTCCCCCTTTTAAGTAGGCAGTAGGGTTTCTCCTTGGCACGCATAGTGATGTGGGAAGTTCCGATATCTAGGCATGTATGATGCGGGGTGTCCCTTGAGCGATTAACGATCTAGATGAGAGCCAAGAAAGTTTATGAATTTATGTGTTATGGTTTATGTTTTAATTACGTTTGTGGGACTTATTAATTTATTTCATTTTCGAAGACTGAAAAAAAACACTACATTTTTATTTTAAACTATTGGGTCCAAATTGCATGTTTTGACAAGGACCCAGTAAACCTTTTCTCTCAAATGAATATGAACTGAGTGACGTTTTACAAAGTAAATAGATTAGGGCTTTCTTACTCAACACCTTCTCTCTTAGTGTAACCTCTGGCTACTAGTCTTGCCTTGAAAGTCTCTACTTTCCCATCTACACCTCTTTTTTTCTTGAAGATCCATTTACACCCAATGGGCCTAACATATTCAGGAGGGTCTACAAGTTCATAGATAGAAATGGAGTACATCAATTCCATTTCTTTGTTCATGACTTCTTGTCATTTCTCCTTTTCATGATCATCCATTGCCTCTGTGAATGTTAATGGATCGTCCTTGTCTTTATTAGAAACAAGGACATGTGCCTCATGTTCGTAGCGAATAGGTTGTCTCATAATCCTCCCACTATGACGTTGCACTGGGCTGTCCTTTTCAGGAATAGTGGTTTCCTAGGTTTGTCGTTTATCATTTAATTATGATGATGAAGGTGATGGAATCTTATCAGCTGTGAGTTCATCCGTACCTACTTTGCTCTGAGGTTTATAGTTATTCATATAATCGTGTCCATGGAAGGTTGCATTTGTTGAAACAAATACCTTTTGGTCCTTGGGACTATAGAAGTAACCGCCTTTTATTTCTGGAGGATAGCCCAAGAAAATGCATTCTTCAGACCTTGAATCAAGTCTCCCTGATTTGGGTAAAAGAACATGAGGAGGGTAGCCCGAAATGCGAAAATGGTGAAAACTATGTTTATTACTATTCCACAGTTCCAGTGGCATTTTTCTTAGGGTCTTAGATGGGACTGCTTTCAAAATGTAAGTCGTTGTTTGAAGTGTGTATCCCCAAAATGAGAGAGGAAGTGAAGAATAGCTTAACATACCTGACCATGTCCGACAAGGTCCTGTTTCTTCTTTCTGAAACACCATTTTGTTGTGGCATTCCAGGTGTTGTGAGTTGGGCTAGAATACCATGCTCCAGCATGAAATCTTTGAATTCCAAATCCAAATATTCACCACCTCGTTCTGATCGAAGTGTTCTTAGAGTCTTACCTAATTCCTTCCCAGCCTCAGCTTTGAAGTCTTGAAACTTACCAAAGGTTTCAGACTTCCGAAGCATTAGGAAAGCATTACCATATCTAGAGTAATCGTCAATAAAGGTGGCGAAGTACTTGTATTCACCTATGTCTTGTATGTTGATTGGACCACAGACATCACTGTGTACAAGCTCTAAAGGCTCTTTAGCTCTATTTCCTTCATTACAAGACTAACCAACCAGAAGAGTTCCAACTCTTAGTTTTCTCAATGGTCCATCTTTTGTTAACCAATTTATATTATCTAGTCATATATGACCAAGTCTAAGATGACAAAGATATGTTTCATCATCATATGAAACCTTTTGTCTTTTTTTCCTTTCGGTTTAGCTACTTTAAATAATTCCAAGTTATTTAGTGATCATTCAATTAATGAAAGTATTAAAGTCCGACTATTTAATTGGATATCTAAAGACAAATTTATAATAATCATATTATAAATAAAATATTCTAAAGTTAACACATGCAATAAAATTCAAAATACTAAAAGAAACAAACTAAAACATTGTTCAAAATAACTAGAAAAAATACAATAATATTACTATTTAAAAATATCAATAATTTTGAAAGTAAATATGATGCATGAATGAAACAATTAAAACATATATACTTAAGATTTACTATTCCACGATAAAACTACCCAACAAATTAAGTCTTGTCTTAGGGTCGGTCAAGTTAAATTTAGATAGCTTATAAGACAACTTTATCTTTATTATTTAAAACTTAAAATAACTATTTTTTCTCTCTTTTAAAAATAAAGTATCGCTGGTTTGGTCAAGATACAATTACCAACACCAAAACCTTAATTGCATCTTTGTAAGTGTAACCCATTATTTCAGAATTCACGACTAAACTTCATAAGAATCCAACCTTGGTATTAATATGTCTAGAAAACTTCCTTAGGGGGTCAGAAACAAAGCTGCCTCGAGGCCATATTCATATTTCACGGTGTTGTACTAATAATGGAGACCATAAGTCACATTTAGATGTTAACCTTCTCCCAATAAACTATAAAATAAACAAACTTTCTTCAACGCTTTCTTGAACTAGATTCTTTCTCTCTCTTCTTTCTAGTCTTTTTACCTCCATCTGCAAGTTCCTCTTGATTGCTCATTAGCAGTTTCTAAATCAAAGATTCAGAATGCTACATTATAATCCACTATTAGGCTTAATGTAAAGGAAAATCATATTCACCTTTTTTTGCGAATGTGATCTTGTATGTATATCCTCATAGACAACATCCCACATATCATGAGTGTATTCAATATCTTCAAACTTTTTCCTTAGCTTTTCTTCCATGGTGTTAAGAATTTAAAATCTTGTCATGTGATCTGATCTCATCCAATGAGAATATTTCTCATGTTCCTCTTTCCATGCATCCCATGATGGCATAGGAGGAGGTCGTCTTTCATTAAAAATATGTTTAAGCTTTTTAGCCTGAAAAACGAATAAAGTTGAATTTATCCATCCTCCTTCTTCATCTTTAGTTAGTTTAACTTTACTTATATGATCATCAATTATTTGATGCATGATAGGGTACATAATGGGAAAGCAATTGAGTGGCAGCATTTTTATGACTGAAAATAAACTACAATAATATTACTATTTAAAAATAACAATAATTTTGAAAGTAAAGATGATGCATGAATGAAACAATTAAAACTTATAAACTTAACAAATTAAGTCTTGCCTTAGGGTCAGTCAAGTTAAATTTAGATAGCTTATTAGACAATCTTATCTTTATTATTTAAAACTTAAAATAACTCTTTATTCTCTCTTTTAAAAATAAAGTATCGCTGGTTTGGTCAAGATACAATTATCCACAGCAAAACCTTAATTGCATCTTTGTAAGTGTAGCCCATTATTTCAGAATTCACGACTAAACTTTGTAAGAATACAACCTTGGTATTAATATGTCTAGAAAACTTCCTTAGGGGGTCGGAAACAAAGCCGCCTCGAGGCCCTATTCATATTTCACGGTGTTGTACTAATAATGGAGACCATAGGTCACATTGAGATGTTCACCTTCTCCCAATTACTATTTTAGAATACATGTGTTTATTAAAACTAATGAATTAATTCCAAATTAATTACTAGTTTATTGATAATCCTATGAATGCAATTAATTACAAAATACATTTAATTATAAATGAGAGTATTTCTACAATTAAAGTGATCTAGATAATTACCTATTACATTCATCTCACTTTACTAAAATACTTTTTTATTAAAGTTGGTTATCTTAAAGGCCTATAAAAACTATTGCCTTTATTATGGTTTGATTTACGAAGTTTTAACTAATTTAAGACTTAGTCGTTTACATGCAATTGGTTTCTCCAAACAATTCATATAAACACTTAGGACAATCATATCTAATCATGTTTCTAAATGATGCATGATTATTCAAACTATGTGGGGTTTCATGAATGACATGTAGTTGACTAATGCATGATCATGTTATCAATCAAACATTAATGATCATGTATTTAAATAAATATAATAAATAAATAAACAAACAATAAATGATGAACCGAGTACTATTGGGTATTTCTAAATTTACAACCCTTTGAAAAAATAGAAATAAAATTATAAAATGGCCTTTAGTTGTTTGCAAGACTCGAAGAATGCTTCTCTTCTCATATAGGTGTAACGACCCAATTTCGCTATTAAGGCTTAAGGGCCTTGATTAGCGTGCCAGGAGGGCATGACGGGATTTATGTGTGATATTTATAAATTAAATGCATGATTGTGATTTAAAGCATGTTATATGACTATTTGTTTATCTGAGATGCATGACTATGTATATTAGTATGCATGTAGGCCCGGATCGTGTTAGAAGGGCATAATTGTAATTTTGGCCATGTTAGGCATAACTGTATTGATATGTGATGATTGTTGAGACCACACCGTGATGTGGATGTTTCTGTGATTTGTGACTCGAGGCGATCCCAGTGAGCAGTCTAGCGGAAAGTCTTAGCGGGAATTTATACCCGGCTCGGGGCGAGCCTGGGGGTATGAACAGGAATTCAGAGGATAAAGTGAGATGTACCTTGATGATGGGGAGTACTTATTTGATGGTTTATCAGGTGTTGGGAAGCAACGGGAAAATATTAGGGACACTTGAGGAATTAGTGGGAATTTGGGTAATATGACTAAAACGCCCCTTTATGGACTTAAAGGTTTAGAATTTAATAGGGTGGGCATTTTGGTCATTTGGCCTTTAAAGATAGATTTTTAAGGCTTTATATTGTGAGTGGGATTGTTAGAGAGTGTGAATGCTGAAGGAAAGAAAGAAAAAAAAAGGAAAGAAGGAAAAGAAGAGGGAAAACAGAGGGGTGGCTCGGTTGTGCACTCTTGCACCATTTTCCCTCCATTTTTTCTTGGAGCAATGCTTTGTGGAGAGCAATGATAGGATGAGCATCAAGGATCTTGGGTTAGGCTTGAGGATTGGCTAGGGGTTAGCAAGATCACATCAGAAGTTTGAGGTAAGTTCTTGGAGATTTCTGTTTTAGGGTTTTGGCTGGTTTGAGCTGAGTTGTTGGGAACTTTAGGGGATTTCTGGGCAAGCTTTCAGGATGAACAAGCTAAGGAGGCCTAGGTTTGAATCAAGGTCGAAATTGCATCAATGGTAAGAATTCTAAGCCTTTAACTTTGTTGTTGATTGAATTTCTGGGTTTTGAGTTCATCATGTTAGATTTTGAGATTTGGGTTGAATGTGATTGGGTTTTGAGTTCTTGGGATGCTTGGGATGAGTGTGGAGTGTGTATAAGCTTGATTTTGGGTTTGGAAAAGGTTTGGACAAGTTTGGAGTTGAAATGGGAGGAGAAAATCGCAAGATGCGATTTTTGGTTCTGCTGGGCTGCAACTAGCACTACAGCGCTAGTCAGTGGGCGCTGTAGCGCTAGCCCCTGTTCTGGGGGGAGTGTTCTGCTTGTAGCGCTACAGCGCCCTCTTTAGAGCGTTGTAGCGCTGCACTGTTCACAGAGGTGAATTTTTGGGGTTTTTATGAGGGATTCTGACCTAGGGTTCGGGGCTCGATTCCGCCACTTTGTTTTGGGGATTTGGGACTTCCCGGGGGCTCGGGATTGGTCCCGAGGCTAGGTATTCGGACTTGGGGTTCGGTGTTGACTTTGACCTATGTTTGTGCCTAGGTGTGCGCTAAGGCTCGTGTGGGATCGTGCTCAAGAAGTCAGGTGATCTAAGCTATTGATTGGAAAGGTAAGAAAACTATAACACCCGTAGGATAGGGCGTGGGCCCATAGTGTGATTGCCGGGCATGGCCCTATATTGCATGTTGCATGATGAGATGATTGCAGGGCATGGCCCCAGATTGTGTTGTGTGCAAATTTTTAACCTTAAATGAACCGTGATGTGTGTGAATGTTCATTTCGAATGTACTATATGTGTGATTATGATGAAATGAACGGCAAGGGCCGAGTACGGCGTAGGCCGGGGCGGCCGTGGGGCCGAGTACGGCGTAGGCCGGGGCGGCCGTGGGGCCGAAAGTAACACCTAGCACATGGGATGCTATAGTCAGGGCGGGGCCCGGTGGATACATGTGTTATGCTATATTCAGGGTGGGACCCAAGGGATACATGAGTTATCCTCGCGGTGAGAACCGATACCCCAGGGCTTTGGTAAGGTTTCTGGGGCGGCATGGCCGTGTTTGCTTAGTCTAATGGTTGACCTGTTTATTTGTGGATTATCTGTTATGATAAACTGTATACATTACATATGTTATGTTCTGCATGAGTTTTCTTGCTGGGCTTCGGCTCACGGGTGCTCTGTGTTGCAGGTAAGGGCAATGACTGAGTCAACCAACCATGAGTACGGAGAGCGTGAAGCGACGTGTACATGTTTGGCCTGCCCGACTGCTTTGGTTGGGGGTTTATTTGAAAATGGCTGTAATAATCTATGATTTTATGATTTACCAACTGTAAACTTATTTCAAGATGTAAATAGTTTTCAAACCTTATTTTGGGATCCCAAATGTTTAATACTAGCAGTTTTAAATTAAACAATGCATTTTCTAAGATTACAGCCTTAAATTTTAATTAGTCACACTTTTGTCTCAAAACCTCGGTTAGCGAGTTCATTGCACACTGTTTTGTCTTAAAAATCACTTAGTAACGGCTCTAAGGAAGTAGGGCGTTACAATAGGTCTTTCTTTATGATTCTTATGAATTTGTTAGGCCCAACTAACAAATTAGAAACAACTTTCTAACTAATTTATTTAATTAAAACTAACTTTTAATTAAATAACAATTTTTGTCATCTTTTTAATTTTGTTGAATTTAAATAATTAAAGAATCATAGTCAAATAACCATTTAATCTTAAGATAAGATCTTAACCAACTAAAATATATTTTATTTTTCTAACAAAAATAAAATAAGATAATTAATTTTTCAAATTCAAAAAATTAAAAAAATCAACTAATTAAAGATAATTTTGTTAAGGGGCTTGGGTCGAGTTCCATGGCTGGGGTCCTTTTCTTATTGTGTATAGAATTTTTTAGATTTTAAATTTCAAAAATAAAAATTTACAAAAAATCATATGCCCTTTATGACTTACACAAGATCTAAGAAAATCAAATTCCTAATCCAATAGCACCATATAATAAACGATCTATCATTTAACCATACATTCAAAAAACACATCCATACATTCAATATACATATCAACATACATATAAAAAGTACAAGAAACTCACACAACATTTAATATTGATATATATATATATATGTAGACTACTATGGTAGCAATTGTTCGTATTAAATATGAAAATCAGAATACGCAGCGGAATATGATCTTTTAAAAATTATTAATACCAATCAGGATCATACATATATTGATATATTAAATCACATACAAATAGATAAAAGATTAACTCTTGAAGCCTATCAAGTGTCTTTGAATATTTTGGTATAAATCAACACCTTAGCCTTCCAAGTCAATCCTCAAACACACAAGGACGTGTGTGGGCATGTAGGATAAAAATGTTGATTTAGATTCTCTAGATATACTCAACACATGAGATCTAGAGAGTATTGAGAAGAGAGGGGCTATAGAAATTTCTAGAATTTCATGTTTAGGAAATTCTATCGTTTCTTTACTTGAGAGAGTCCGACAGTCAAAACAATTTAATAAATCTTCTTCTGAAAAAGTATCACTTCTTTCTGTTACAACTTAATAATTGACTAATTTAATTAATCTTTATTTTATTTAAAATAAAACTGATTAGTTACAACTAATTTAATTATTTAATTTGAAATCATATTTAAAAAAAATAATCAAATATAATTAAACAAACAAATTAATTTGAAATTCAAAATTCAAATCTCAAGTATAGAAAATATCCCTGGGTGGCGCTACTCATTGTACAATACAGTGAGTGGCGTGAGCCACATTATGGATTAACCTAATTTTCTCATTCTTTTGTTTAATTAATAATTAAGACAATATATTTATCACAAAATAAATATCTAAAAATTCAAAATAAATTTATTTTAAAATATTAGTTTGAAATAAATATCTTATAATAAGATAATTATTAATCTCCCTCTATAATAATTCAAACATGATTAATATTTATTTTAACATATAGTTTTTCAAAATAAAAACTATATAATTAAATAATTAATTAATTCACAATTAATCAATTGCCCATAAGTATGACATGATTATTTCCTTGCCATGGAAAATTAATTCTAGTGTAATTAAGTCATATCTACAAATCTTCCTTATGACATCCTTACCCTTGACAGTGTAGGAGAGAGGTGACCTAGGGACCATGGTTCTATAAAATGAAGCTCCAATGAACCAGATTATTAATTAAATTCTTTAATCTAATAATCTTATACATTAATTCCATGATTACTCCACCATAAATATGGAATTGCACTCTAAGTATTTATAGAATTATATTTTCAGAGTTTTCTTTGTAGTCCATTGATATAATCAATAAATGTAGTTTTGTCCTCTAAATATTGGTTCATTAATTAGAGCTTGTCAAAATTACTGTTTTACCCTTCCAATTACCTCTTGTTCCTTAAGTACCATTAATTCACTAGTGAATTATTAATCTATAATCAAATTATAGATTTGAGCTCAATAAATATTCAGTTCCAGAATCCCTTAAGGGAACCAATATTCGATCTATTAAGAAAGTATGGACTCCATTATTATAAATCATGTTCCCAACCATTCATGATATTTATTCTCCAATCAAAATTAATTAGCCTCATTTTACTAAGAAACCTTAACGAGTGAATCAAAAGATCCAATAAGCACAAATAGGAGTTCATGACTACTTAGGATTTAGACTGATCTACAAATGATCATGACAAATGATAATTTTATAAAGATAGTAATTCATATCGATTATGTCATATATAATCTCTATTATATACAATAAATTTACCAAGATGTCTATCCACATCAATAATCTAAATCTAGATTATTTGCATCACGTACGCTTAGTAAACCGTACTAGTATCCATTCATTAAAGATTCTTTACTTTAATATGTTACTGACTATTTTATTCATTGTACATGATCTTAATTCTCTCATAGTAATACACTATCACATCATCATAAATGAATATTGAGTTTTCTATATATTCATATAAATTATTCAAATAATAATTATAACATTCAAATATAATAAAATTGTACTTCTATTTAAATCAATAAAATGTCTTTACATGCTTTTAGTGCATAAATCCTGATAGTCCAGTGGCGGTTGGAGATCAGGTCACACCAAAGAAATGATGAAGAAGCCCACACATGCTAGGGCATCCCCTACTTGTGTAGCATAATAAACTACTATAGGCGTTTTACCTTGGTCTAGGGATGAGCTCTCTATCCCCGCCTGGAGTTCCTCCTCGAGCTCCAGGTCTACTCGGGCTTTTTCAACCTCTCGAACCACTTGGCCATTCTTGAACTGCTCTTCCAGCAGTTTTTGGTTGAAGATTTCAAGGGCCCGCCCATCGATGTAATTGATGTGTCGAGATGCCAATTCTCGAGACTTGTAGGAACTCTTGAAGACAATCAACTCCATATTGCTAATGCATTGCTCCGATTGTAGGAGACCCACTTCTCTCAAGTTCTCCTCCGTCACCAGATGGCTTAGGTCCAACTCGATGTTGGGCAAGGCCTTCATCTCCATCAAGTGGCCCTCGTACACTTGGACAAAAGGGGTTTGAGCGAAAAGGCATGAAAATGACTAAGTATGGGACAAGCTATCGAAACACGAAAATAACAAATCTTGACTAAAATAATACTCACAAACCCTAGACAACTCGAGTAAAACCACGAGGCTAGCTATACTTCATCAAAACGTAATACCCGTCGAGATCACTCTGCTTCTTCCTTGGCGTATTTCGGAAGTTGTAAGCATACAGGATTTTCGTAGGAGAAGGTGTTGGCCAGTTCTTCATTCGGTACAGGACGTACATGCCCCCAGGACCCTGTACCCATTGGGGGAGAGTTGGAAAGAGCAATATCCACATACTTCAGGAACTCCACGAAGTACTAGTGTAAGGGCAAGGCAGCTGCGACCATATGGTGTGCCTAGCTCCATTCTCTGAGACCGTGGACGTTGCGGTGCGCTCTCTCTGATTCTCAGCAAAGGCGGACCAAGAAGTCCTTGTGGATTCCATAATGCTTTATTTTGTGCTCCAAGGCAAGAGGATGCTTAAGCTTGCTTGGGTATTGCTCCACCTCATAGCCAGCAGCCTCATACTATTGTGTGGGATGAGGAATGGGAGCTTGGTTAACCTCCTCCTCAGTTAGTCCGTGTTGTACCTGCAATGCGGACATCTCAGCAACCGAATCCACTTCTCATACAGTCTTGTGATGGTACTAGGGCCACAGCTCGAGTAGCTCCTTGTGGCCTACGGTCTTCTCGGGTCATGGTCAGTATCTCATGATCGAAAGATTAAAAGCCTTGTTGGTGCAAGTGCTGGAGCTCCTCGGAAATCTTAAACAATGCTAAGCAGTTAACATCTTGACTAGAAGAGAAAAGGCCATAATACAAAAAAAAAAATTTAAGACAAATGCTCGGGAAAATGAGAAGAAAGAGAAATCTAAGGGACTGGGGTGTCCCCAAAGCCTTTGGTTCGAATCCGGAGAAACCACCGGAATTCAAAAGTTTCACCGAAGTCGGGAAATTTTCAAGATTCCATTTGAATGTTTGAATAATGGGAAAATAACGCAAAGAGACCTAAATGGTCCATTTTTCATAGATTTATTGGTCAAATGGACCTAAGAGGATCACAAAGGGGTTGACTTTAAAACTCCCAAGACCACAAAATACATAGGCATGCAAACTACAAATCATCCAGAGAACCCAAATGTAAAAAAAAAAAAACTGAGATAAACCCAAAAGGAGAGAAAATGCTTACCCGAGATCAATCGACGATAGGCGCTAAGTCATATGGAGACGCAAAGATATTTAGAGTCATTGACCCAGAAATAGCTCACTTCCCTCCAGCGGTCCAGAATTGTTGGTGAAGAGGTTTATGGTGAGGATTTCGATCATGGGATGATGAAGGGGTTCGCGTGATCTCTGGTTTGTGGAAATTTCAAATATTAATGTAAAAGAATGGGAGGCAAGATTTAAGTTATATACATGAGAACTTGGAAAGGAAGTAACTCTTTCCTGACCGTCAATCGCCTATGGAGTAGGTATTCAAGCATGATCCAACGGTCACAAATATTGAGGCATAGATCATAATCATAACATGGGAAAATGATGCCTCAAATGCAGCGTGAAAGGAAACTTAGGGTATGGTATAAACGTTTTGGGGTGTGGACTAAACTCTTTATTAAATGGAGTTGATTGATGGGTCCAACAGTAGGGAGCTAACATGTGGCATGTAAAGAAAGCCTTAATCTATTAATTTATAAAAAAACATCACCTAACTCACATATATTAAGAAAATACCATTTTACGGAAAAGTTCAGGGGGGCCTTGATAAATGACAAATATTATTTGGGCATAATAGTTTGAAATAAAAATGTTGTGATTTTAGGCAGTATTTGGAAATAAAATAAAATAATAAGTCCTAGACGTAGTTTGAAACATAAACAATAACATAAGTTCTTAATTATTCTTGGCGCTCATCTTGATCATTATTCATTCATAGGACACCCCGCGTCACACATGCCTAGACGTCGGAACCTGTCACAACACTGTGTGTGCCAAGGAGAAACCCTGTTTCCTACCTTAAAGGGGGGAAGTAAGGGGGTGAGCTAAAAGCCTAGTAAGGAAGTACAAACAAATGCAAATATTCAAGAAAACACTAGAAGACTAAATTCGTATCGTAAACTCATGACAAAACATATTGTACCTATATCATATTCATACTCATATATCATAATTATAAGAATTCATCTTCATATAATAATCATACATCACTTCATCATGGCATTCCTATTGTCCATGTCACCTCATGAGTTAACCAGCAAAAGCATAAACTGGTGAGACGTCCTCTATGAGGTAAACAGGATCTCAGGTCCTCAAATAACCTTGGCACGTTTGCTCTCTGAGTTACGTCATATCCTTAGTAACTTCTTTGTTGTGCCGCATTCAACACGCTAACAACCAACTGCTTTTCATAAAACCTACAAGCCGACATACATAACTCATATCATAACATAATAATTCGTACTTTTCATAACACTTTGGCTTACCATAGCTCATACTATATCTGTAACACCCCGCGTTTAGGGCACCGGATAAAACCCTAGTTCAGGTATTTTTAATTCACTGTATTATGTATTATGTCAGGTGAACATTTTATGTTACAAGAAGTTGTGATGTGTGAATGCTTTCCATGCATTGGTAAGTGCGGTTATTTGTTTTTAGAAACCGAGACCTTTGGTCGTGGACCAGGTCAAAAACCCTAATCGGGTAAAAATCTCGGATTAATTAAATAGGGAATACTATGGCATAAAAATATTGATTTTTTATGACACTGGGACTTTATAGTCGAGCCAATAAATTTAAGAAAAATTGATTAAGGATTTAATTCCAATCGACCTAGTTTAAGAATGGAAATTCTTGCTCGAATCTCTAAGGGAATTTTGGTCAATTAGAGGAAATTACCAAAATTATGTGTTATGTGAAATTTTTTTATTTTTGGACACATTTATTTTAATTAGATAAAGCTTGGAGATATTGAAAAACTATAGAGTAAAAATTTAGGGAATTTTAGAGAGTGAAATTACCAAAGGGACCTTGAATGCCTTAAATTGTAGTAAAAATAGGCTAGGGCATAAAGGTCTTTTCCAAGGGAGGAGAGACAAGGTGATGGGCGGGTAGGCTAAGCCTAGTGCACTCGAGTGCCTAAGAGACTACCCTAATGATTAGTGCTCTTCCATATATTTATCCTCAATCATTTTTCAGTAAAACTACACACTTCCCTCAAAAATCATATTTTGTATACTCAAGCAAACTTTCTCTCTTCCCCTACGCTCCCAAAACTGAAACCCTAAGTCCCCTAAACCTCCATTGCTGCATTTCTTATCTTCTTCACAAGCTCAAGAGTACTCACTTTCCATGGAAGAAAAGAGAAGCTGAAGAGAAGCCATGTGCAGTGTAAGTCTGAAACATGTCACTCTAATTCTTTTCCTTCTTCAAATCTGAAACCTTAAGGGGTGGCTATGCATTCATATGATCTAATGGCCATGCATGGCATGGATCTTGTATTCTAGGGTTCAAGGGAAGTGGTTCTACGAGGATTTCAAGGTTTAGAAGCTCTTTGGTGCTTTAGTGAGAATCAAGGTAAGATTTTAGGGTTTGGTTGAGTTTTTTTATGTTTTTCCACTCATCTCCTTTTTCTACCCTAACACTCTCTAAAAATCTGCAAGTGAAACCTATGGGGCATGGTTTGAGGGTATAGAATCGAAGAAGGAAGTTTGGACAAGCTAAGGACTATCATCTCCAAGCTAGAACCATCAAAGGTAGATCTTTGGTTGGTTTTGCATTGTTTTTGGTTATTGATTTTAGATCTGGTTGTATTGGTTGTTTTGTTGGTTTTGTGAAGTTTATTTTATTCTTGAGGGTTAGATTGGTTGATTTTTTTTTATTTTCATGCATATATGTGGCTAGGGTTTTGCTAGTTGTGTTTAGTTTTGCTAGAATGTGTAAAACTGCATGCTACCAAGTTTTCGTTGTCTGACTTTCGATGGGTCATATCGTACCCAAATACCTCTGTTTGTGGAAATAATTTGTATTTTTTCATATTCCTAGATGAGTACTTGAGTTTAGGATTTTTAAAATCGAAGAAAAATGTTTTCAAACCGAAGTTACGAACTTTTTGGCATCTTGATGTAAATCTAGAAAATTTCTGAGCAGCATGCACTGCCCAGATTGTTTTGACTTTTAAACGGGTTTTACCAATAAAAAAGCTATGAAATTTTGTAAGATGTTAGTTTAAGAATTTATAAGGGTCACTGTGAAATTTTAAAAGAAAAATATTTTAAGATATAAGAGATACGATTTTTGAAAGTTTGCCCTTGAATCTAGAAATAAAACTTCTGGGCAGCAAGCACTACCCAGATGTCTTTAAATATTTGGTTGAGTTTCATTATGCCAAAAATTATGAAATTTTGTAGGAAGCTAACTTAGACATGTATAATGATATTTGTAAAATTTTAGAAATAACTGGGTTAGGGTGTAAGAAAAATAAATTTTCACATTTACCATAAAAACGAGGAAAAACTCCTGGGCAACAAGCACTACCCATATTTCTTTAAAATTTAGAATGGGTTTTGCCATCCAAAAATTAATCAAATTTTGAAGGGAATTAGTTAAGATGTGTCATGGACTCCTGTAAAATTTTAGAGAAAAATATGTTACGGTTTAAGAGAAATAATTTTATCATTTTATAAGTTAAGCGTCCAATTGCCCTTCTTTTAAAAAAAAAAGACAACATAAAGAGAGAACCTAGGTTATGGGTAAGAATTGGTAAGAATGGGAGTTCGGGTTTTGTAGAACCTTTAAGAGAGTGATATGACATTGTTAGATATAACCTAGTTTAAACCTTTAAGCAGTATTTTGGTAAATAATAGAAAATGGTAAAATTTCATAAGAGGACGACAAGTTGGTATTTTCTAAAGATATGAGTTGATTATAAGTCCTTTTTCCTAAAACTAAAATATGAGTTATCCGATAAGTGAGTTCTTCATTTAAAGAATATTAAAATGCATGGCATGGTGACCATGTTGCGGCGAGACCGATTTTCCTATGATACGGTTAAGACTAAAATGAAATCCATCCTTATACACTATGAATTGTATAAGAGACTATAGTATAGAGTCCTTAAAAATTTATTTCATGTGTCTATTATGGAATATTAACTATAAGAATATGTCATAGTTTAATCTGAGTCACTGTGTGGTTTCACTGCAGTGTTATCTAGGTGTGAAGGCTCGCTTCTGGATAGAAGGTTTCCACAAGCAAGCGCTAAGGAATCCGGGTAAGAAAACTTATGCTATGTTTGGCTACAACACATTAATGACTAGTTTAGATAATTGATTCATTAGCTAATAATTTGAACTAGTCCTAGAAGGTTTACTCAAGACTGTGGTCCTAGAGAATTTGCATACTCATGACTAAGGTAAGTAGCCCGGATAGCTACCGCGACAACTATAAACTTTGGCTAGCCATCGAGGAACTATGTGAGAAATCGGTTCGCCACCGATGCCTGTGTGGCAAAGGTCGGTTGGCCATCGCAATGTGTAAGAAGTCCAAGATTAACAACCGTGACATAAGAGTCTGAATAGCTACCGTGACAACTATGAACTCTGGCTAGCCACCGAGGAACTATGTGAGAAACCGGATCGCCACCGATGCCTGTGTGGCTAAGGTAGGATGGCCATCGCAATATGAAGAAGTCTGGCTTAACACCCATGACATAAGAGTCCGACTAGCTACAGTGAAAAATATGAACTCCGGCTAGCCACTGGGGAGCTATGTGAGAAACTGGTTCACCTCTGATGCCCGTGTGGCTAAGGTTGGTTGGCCATCGCAATATGTAAGAAGTCCGGCTGAACACCCATGACATAAGAGTCTGGTTAAACTCTGAGACACATAAGTAAGTTGATTACGAGTCCGGCTAGATACCGTGAAAACTATGAACTCCGGCTAGCCACTGTGCAACTATGTGAGAAACCGATTCGCCATCGATGTCTGTGTGACTAAGGCCAGTTGGCCATCACAATTTGTAAGAAGACTAACTTAACACCCGTGACATAAAAGTCTGAATAGCTATCGTGGCATCTATGAACACCGGCTAGCCACTAGGGAACTATGTGAAAAACTTGTTTTTCACCGATGCCTGTGTGGCTAAGGTCGGTTGGCTGCCGTAATATGTAAGAAGTCCGGTTTAACACATGTGACATAAGAGTCGGGCAAGATACGATGACAACGATGATCTCTAGCTAGCCACTGGGGAACTATGTGAGAAATCGGTTCCCTACCGATGCCTGTGTGGCTAAGGTCAGTTGGCCATCGCATTATGTAAGAAGTTTGGCTTAACACCTGTGACATAAGAATCTGGTTAAACTCCGGGACACATAAGTAAGTTGATTCCGAGTCTGGCTATCTACCGTGACAACTATGAATTCTAGCTAGCCACCGTGGAATTATGTGAGAAACCAGTTCACCACTGATGTCTGTGTGACTAAGGTTGGTTGGACACCGCAATATGTAAGAAATCTGGCTTAAAACCCGTGACATAAGACTTCGGTTAAACTCTATGAAACGTAAGTAAGTTATTTCCAGGTTCAACTATCTATGGATAAGAAAGTATGCCGAATTCCTCTAGGGGTCTGGGTAACTGGTGTAACTAGTTTACACCCGTCGACGCTATGGTAAGATATGTTGAGATATGTTAAGCTATGCTAAGATATGTTGAGATGTGTTAAGATATGTTGAGATATGTTATGCTATGTTGAAGGTTCCTCCAAAACCCTAAGCACATATGTATGTTATGATACGAATGACTAAGTGAGTATGTACGTTACCAGGCAAGATTGTATGTATGCTCTGGGATTTTTTCCGTGCAGGTGTACTTTCACGTTATAAACTCTTGTTATGAGGCATGACCATAATTTTGCTAGGAAGTTCACACGTTCTTAAATTGTATGTTAGGGTTCGGTTTCATCAGAATCCTATTCTTGGTTAAGTATGTGCATACTTCCGAACTCTTGCATGTTTTGAAAAGTTTTATTTTATGGATTTTTGAATACCTTAGTTTAGACTAGTACATCGTTGAGATAGCGTGATTACATGGAGTTTTCACCTCTATAGTGTCTGATCATGATGGACGATTTTACCTCCGTGTTTAGGAGATGAATAAAAATGGGATTGGGCACTATACTCAAGCTTAGTACTTCCTTCAATCCACATACGGATGGCTAGAGAAAACAAATGATTCAGACCTTGGAAGACAGGTTGAGAGCTTGCGTGCTGGATTTTCAAGGATCGTCGAGTGGAAATCTTCCATTAATTGAGTTCGCCTACAACAATAGCTATCATGACTTGATAAAAATATCTTCATATGAGGCACTATTCGGAAGAAAGTACCGATCTCCAATCGACTGGCATGAAACCGGTGAGAAGAAATTCATGGGACCAGAAGAGATAGACCAAGCTACGAAAGACATTAGATCAATCCGTCAAAGGTTGCAAACCTCTATAGATCGACAATGCAAATATCTTGATCGTCATTGGAGAGCATTAGAATTTGAATTTGGGGACAAGATACTATTGAAAAATAGCTCCCCTGAGAGGAGTTATGAGGTTTGGGGGAAAAGGACAAGTTGAGCCCTAGGTATATAGGACCGTTTGTGGTTCTAGAACGCATTGGAAAGGCAGCTTACTGACTAGCCCTTCCGCCCGCATTGTCTAGAGTTCATGATTTATTCCATGTGTCAACATTACGGAAGTACGTGAACGACCCCACTCATGTGCTAAGTTACGATGAACTTAACATATATCCTCAGCTAAGCTATGCGGAAAGAAAAACGGTCGCGATTCTGGATTGGAAAGACAACGTGTTAAGGAACAAAACAATTCCTTTGGCAAAGGTGCAGTGGTGTAACCACGAGGTACAAGAATCAACACGGAAAACCGGAGACTGGATGAGAGAGTTGTACCCACAGTTGTTCTATGTTTCAAGGACGAAACTTGTATAAATGGTAGGTATAGTAAAACCCTAGTTCGGGTATTTTTAATTCGCTGTATTATGTATTATGTCAGGTGAGCATTTTATGTTACAAGAAGTTGTGATGTGTGAATGCTTTCCATGTTGTGGTAAGTGTTGTTTCTTTTTGGAAACTGAGACCTATGGTTGTGGACCGGGTCAAAAACCCTAATCGCGTAAAAATCTCGGATTAATTAAATAGGAAATACTATAGCATAAAAATATTATTTTTTTCTAACACTGGGACTTTATAGTCGAGTCAATAAATTTAAGAAAACTTGATTGATGATTTAACTCCAATCGACCGGGTTTAAGAATGAAAATTCTTGCTCGAGCCTCTAAGGACATTTTTCTCAATTTGAGCAAATTACAAAAATTATGTATTATGTGACAAAATTTTATTTTTGGTCACATTTATTTTAATTAGAAAAAGCTTGGAGATATTTAAAAAATATAGAGTAAAAATTTAGGGAATTTAACATAGTGAAATTACCAAAGGGCCCTTGAATGCCTTAAAGTGTAGTAAAATTAGGCAAGGGCATAAAGGTCTTTTCCTACGGAGGAGAGAGAAGGTGATGGGCGGCTAGTCTATGCTTAGTACACTCAAGTGTCTAAGAAACCTATCCTAGGGAAGAATAAGAGACTACCCTAATGATTAATGATCTTCCATATGTTTGTCCTTAATAATTTTTCACCAAAACTACACACTTCCCCAAAAAATCATTTTTTTTCCACTCAAGAAACTTTCTCTCTTCCCCTACACTCCTGAAGCCGAAACCCTAAGTTCCCTAAACCTCCATTGCTGCGTTTCTTCTCTTCTTCACAAGCTCAAGAGTAATCACTCTCTATTAAAGAAAAGAGAAGCCTTGTGTAGTGTAAGTCCAAAACTTGTCACTCAAAATCCTTTCCTTCTTCAAATCTGAAACCCTAAGGGGTGGTTATGAATCCATGTGATCTAATGGCCAAGCATGGCATCGATCTTGTATTCTAGGGTTCAAGGGAGGTGGTTCTAGGAGGATTTCAAGGCTTGGAAGCTCTTTGGTGCTTTAGTGAGAATCAAGGTAAGATTTTAGGGTTTGGTTAAGTTTTTTTTTTATGTTTTCCCCCTCTTCTCTATTTTCTACCCTAACTCTCTAAAAAAAAATTCATATGAAACCTAGGGGGCTCGGTTTGATTGTATAGAATCCAAGAAGGAAGTTTGGACAACCAAAGGACTATCATCTCCAAGCTAGAACCATCAAATGTAGATCTTTTGTTGGTTTTGAGTCTTTTTTGGTTATTGATGTTAGATCTGGTTGCATAGGTTGTGTTGTTGGTTTTTTGAATTTTATTTTGTGATTTAGGGTTAGATTGGTTGATTTGTTGATTTGCATGCATACATGTGGCTAGGGTTTTGCTAGAATGTGTAAAAATGCATGCTGCCGAGTTTTTGTGGTCTAACTTCCAATAGATCAGATTGTACCCTACTACCTCTGTTAGTGGAAATAATTTGTATGTTGCATAATTCTAGATGAGCACTTGAGTTTAGGCTTTTGAAAATAAAAAAAATGTGTTTTCGAAAAGAAGTTATGAACTTTTTGGCATCTTGATGTAAATCTGGAAAATTTCTAGGCAACATGCACTGCCCAGATTGTTTTAACTTTTGAACGAGTTTTACTAATAAAAAATATATGATATTTTGTAAAATGTTATTTTAAACATGTATAAGGGTCACTGTGAAATTGTAAAGTAAAATATATTAAGGTATAAGTGATATGATTTTTCAAAGTTTTCCCTTGAATCTAGAAACAAAACTTCTGGGCAGCAAGCACTGCCTAGATGGCTTAAAACATGTGATTGAGTTTTATTATTCCAAAAATTATGAAATTTTGTAAGAATCTAATATATACATATATAAATATTCTTGTAAAATTTTAGAAAGAAGTGGGATACGTTGTAAATGAATTAAATTTTCAAATTTACCATAAAAACGGGGAAAAACTTCTGATTAGCAGACACTGCCTAGATTGCTTTAAAAATTTGAATGGATTTTGATATCCAAAAAATTATAAAATTTTGAAGAAAATTAGATAAGATGTTTACATGGACTCCTGTAAAATTTGGGAGAAAAATATGTTACGGTTTAATAGAAATAAGATTTCCAAGTTTCCCTAAAAACTCAAAGGTGGCAATTTTGAACCTTAACAAAAAGTTAATTTTACCATTTTATAAGTTAAGGGTCCAGCATAAAGAGAGATCCTAGGTTATGGGTAAGAATTGGTAAGAATGGGAGTTTGGGTTATTTGAAACTGATCAATAAGTGATATTTTTGTAAATAATAGAAAACGGTAAATTTTCATAAGAGGACGACTAGTTGGTATTTTCTAAACATATGATTTGAGTATAAATCCTTTCTCCTAAAACCAAAATACAAGTTATCCGATAAGTGAGTTCTTCATAGAGTCCCTAAGAATTTATTTCATGTAGCTATTTGAGAATAATACTGTGTGGTTTCACTATAGTGTTATCTAAGTGTGAAGGCTCGCTTCTGGATAGAAGGTTTCCACAAGAAAGCGCTAAGGAATCTGTGGAAGACAACTTATGATATGTTTGGCTACAATACGTTAATGACTAGTTTAGATAACTGAGTTATTAGCTAATAATTTGAACTAGTCCTAGAAGGTTTATTCAAGACCGTGGTCCTAGAGAATTCGCATACTCATGACTAAGGTAAGCAGTCTAGCTAGCTACCGCGATGACCATGAACTCTGGCTAGCCACCAGAGAACTATGTGAGGAACCAATTCGCCACCAATGTCTATGTGGCTAAGGTCGGTTGGCCATCGCAATAAGTAAGAAGTTCGCTTTACACCCGTGACATAAGAGCCCGACTAGCTACCGTGACAACTACGAACTCCTGCTAGCCACTGGGGAACTATGTGAGAAACTAGTTCGCCATCGATGCCTCTGTGGCTAAGGTCGGTTGTCCATTGCAATATGTAAGAAGGTCAGCTTAATACCCGTGACATAAGAGACCGGCTAGCTACTTTGACAACTATGAACTCCGGCTAGCCACCGAGGAACTATGTGAGAAACTAGTTTACTACCGATGCCTGTGTGGCTAAGGTCAGTTGGCCATCGCAATATGTAAGAAATCCAGCTTAACACCCATGACATAAGAGTCCGACTAAACTCCAGGACACATAAGTAAGTTGATTCTGAGTCCGGCTAAATACCGTGACAACTATGAACTTCGGGTAGCCACTGGGGAGGTATGTGAGAAATCGATTCGCCGCCGATGTCTGTGTGACAAAGGTTGGTTGGCCACAAGAATATGTAAAAAGTCTGGCTTAACACCCATGACATAAAATTCTAGTTAAACTCTGTGACACGTAAGTAAGTTAATTCTGGAATCAAATCTCTATGGCTAAGAAAGTATGTCGAATTCCTTTAGGAGTCTGGTAATCGGTGTAACTAGTTTACACCCGTCGATGTAATGGTAAGATATGTTGAGATATTTTAAGCTATGCTAAGATATGTTGAGATATGTTAAGATATTCTAAGATATGTTGAGATATGTTAAGCTATATTGAAGGTTCCTTCGGAACCCTAAGTAAGCATGTATGTTATGATACGAATGACTACGTAAGTATGTATGTTACCAGTCAAGATTGTATTTATGCTCTAGGATTTTCTGCGTGCAGGTGTACTTTCAGGTTATTAATTCTGGTTATGAGGCATGACCATAAGTTTTCCAGGACGTTCGAACGTTCTTAAATTGTATGTTAGGGTTTGATTATCTGCCTAGTTACATTTAGTTAAGTTCTTGCTCTGTTTATGTGGTTATGTTTGTTAAGTTGTTCTTACTAAGTGTTTCGCTTACCTAGTTGTTTTGTGTTGTAGGTAAGCTCAAAGGCAAAGTTGATCAGTGAGCGCTGGAGTTTATCTTCGAGGATGTAAATGTGGACCGACCTTTTGGGAAATTTATGTTTTGGGAACTAGAACCCATCTAATAACTAAGAAATTGTTTTGGGTTTGTTGAAAGTTTTAAAATTATGACAACGTAATTTACTTTTAAGTATGCGCATACTTCCGAACTCTTGCATGTTTTGAAAAGCTTTTTTTTATGGATTTTCGATTACCTTATTTTAGAAAATGGTTATGTTTTTCCGCAAATTATGTTAAGAGATTTTATGGTACGTTACAATATCAGTGTATACTTTTCATAACATAATTCGTATAAATTATAGCTAACTTCCTTACCTCGAGTTCAAGCAAATATAAAGTGTGGATACTTCACAACGAGCCTATAATCACAATCAAACATTCATCTTAAAATCATGTAAGATTACACATACCCAAGATGCATACCCCACATGTGCATGGGCCATACACACGTGGCACAAGTTGTTCCACACTCTCAACATTCAACACACTATAACAATATAAGGTTTTTATGACTTTATTTGGGAGACATTAAAAGTCTACAATGTCTCCCGTAGGGGGGGGGGGGGGACATCGTAGGTGGAGACATTGTAAGTGCACATCTCACGTCTCCCAGTGGGAGAGGTGATAGACATCCAATGTCTCCCAGGGGAGAGGTTGAAAGGTGTCCAAAAACATGGACTTTCAACCTCTCACACTAGTGGGATGTCTTTCACCTCTCTTAGTGGGAGACATTGAAAGTCCCTAGGAGACTTTCAATGTCTCCCACAGGGAGACGTGGGAAGTCTCTCACCTCTTCGAGTGGGAGACGTGAGAGATCCCACGTCTCCCAATAGGAGACATTGAAAAGTCTCTTATTTAAAAAAAAAATAAAGTAAATTGATTTATAATTAATATTATTTTAATTTAATTTAATAATTAATTAAAATAAAATTGATTTAATAATTAATATAAATTTAATTAGATTTAATAATTAATTAAATTAAAATTGATATAATTAATAAATTTAAGTTGATATAATTAATAAAATGAAATTGCAAATCTTCATTAATGAAAATTTATAGATTGTTTTACAAGATAAGAAATATTTGTTAGACATATGCAAAATTAACAAATATTGCATTGTATATGAAGAAAGCAGTAAAAAGTAAGAAAACCTAACAACGAGGTCAGTAACTTTGGATTATCGGTAACACATATGTCTCCCATTCTTGTCGCAACTTATCAATTTGCGTCTCTGTATATGACATACTTGTTAGCTACAAGAAATATAAAGTAAAATATATTAATGAATTATTTTATTACATTTATATATATGGTTTCAAAAATAATTTGTAAATTTTAATTAATAACACCGTTCTCAAGTAATGTCCTGGACTCACATGTTCAATCAAATCCTTCAACATCCTCATTATGTAGTATCCTCAAGCCACATTGTCTAGTTGGTGTGGACACTAATTATTTAAAAGTAGGAGTAATTCATCATTAAATTGACACTTGGTAAAAAATGCATACATATTATTCTACTTAATAATTATAAAATTTCAAAAATTTAAGTTGCAATTACTTACCCGAGGTTGCTTAATGCGTAGAGTATCAGGGATCTCGACATCATGAAGATTTATTGAGAAAAAAAGATTGAAAGCGCTGAGGATGATAGATACAATCTCCTCATAGTTATTCAGATTTGAGTTCACCAGATCACAACAATAAACATAATATGGATATGGTGCCAAAATAAGCAACATCCAATCTTCACTACATAAGAAAAACAAAAAAATTATAACTCAAATGTTAGACAAAGAAAGTATTGATATGGGTCATACAAATGAAAAAGTTTTAAACTTACCCATGGTTCCAAGGGACAAGCATAACTTTTTCTTTTGATTTTATGTCATTGCATCGTTTGAACATATTTTGAACACGGTCTTCGAATGAACTCCCTTGAGTGGCTACAATATTAGGATTGACAAATAAAAATTTATTTTGGCGACCTTGTTGTACCACATAATTGTAAATGAACCTATTACAAAAATACAACAAATTGTTATTTGAATGAATAAATCAAATTATAAACTTAAATGAATGAACTTTGTGAGATTTATACCTCATGTAGCTGATGACACCTGCTTGTCCAATCTTCTCCTTTCTAGCGAACTAAAGTATGTCATCCTTAAATATGTAACAGTGAGACATATCTTGATCAAAAACTTCATACTCTATGCCTGGATTGACACACTCACCATCAACCCACTGAGTTACGATATTGTGTAATCGTTCCAATGGAGTGTGGGGCAATTCTGTTAGAGGAGCTTGTGGTCATCTTCTTTCTCGTGGTTGTTGTGTTGATGGAGCTTTTGGTCGTTGTGATCTGGTCCTCCTTGTAGAGGGAGCCTATATACAATAATATCAAAATTAAAAATAATGCAAACAAATTAATATGTAATAGTAAATATATTTATGTAAAAATATGGCATCACCTCATGATATATATCTTTAGATATAATGATCAAATCCTTAGGCCACGCTATTGGCATCCCAATTGCTTGAGCAACTATGTACATATCCAAATTAGGATATGCAAAAGGGAAAGGATTCATTGGCTTAAGAACGCTAGTAATCATAACTTGGTAGTTTTTGTCTGCCTCTCTTTCAATGAGTTTACCTGATGCAACAACGTTTGAAAGCGAACCAATGGCTTGCTCGAACCAATTGCTAAACAAGTTATATACAAATGAGCATGTTGAAACATAAAAGAAATCTATTTGGTTTTGGAATATTCAAGAAAGTTTAATTACCTCTTGCAAAAGCGGTTGTAGTGATATAATTTGATGTTCTACTTGAGGCACTAGTAGGTCAGGAGTATAGTAGGACGCATGCGCTGGTGGCACTGGTGGATCGGGCACATAGTAGGATGGTGGCACTAGTGGGACTCCAATGTTGGATCCTGACCTGCTCTGTTGGGCCATGAATTTTCTCAAGATTTCATCTTGTTGTTTAAGGCAGTCTTCTAGATGTTATGCTTTTGACGATGTTCTTCTTCTTATTTCCGAAATCTTTCTTCAAAATCATTGCTAATGGTTTCATTCGAAGAAGGATCTTTTGATTTATTTTTCATTGAGGTAGGTGTTGGAGTATTCCAGTATACTGTGCGGGACACACCATGCCCTCCAGCCCTAACACGTCCTAAGGGCTTAGGAGTGCCCAACGCCCTCGTCAACACATCATCAGGGTCATTAGGTGCCCATTTACCCTCATCTTGGAGTTGCCGGAAATGATCCTGTGAAACAATATTCATAGAAAGTTATATATAGAAGCTAATAATTTAATAAACCAACATTATTGAATATGAAAACTTACAATATTTTTTTGAATCTCAGAGGCCTCTCCAACTAGCTCTCCTTTTGCATTCTGACGAGCCATGCTCCACAAGTCTACCCTATCAAGTTTAGTCATGCTTTTCACACTTTGTTGCATTAACATTTCTTACGCACATAGCCTCCTCTAGAGAGGTTGTGGTTGTATTTATTTAAAGCTCGATAACTATGCATCTCTTCTCTCTTTTTACGTCACTCGGGAGTTAATCTTGAGTTCACAACCTTTAACCATTCATCTGGCTTTTTGACATTCTCCAATCCAAATGGAATAGCTGGTGGGAATTTATTTCAGTTTTTTTTTTTCAAAGCGTCATACACGTTGACCCTTGTGAGATTATTCTTCCAATTTCAAAAGTACTTTCCCGCATCATCATTATCTGCTTCTTTTGTTTAGGGTCCAAATCAAAAGTTTTCTGCAATTTTGAAAGTAATAAGAATCATATTATCACAACAATATATATTTTAAAAATATTAAATGAAATATAATTAATAAAATCATACCTTCATTATATCACATATTTTATTTTTATCCACCATTAGTGTTGATGGACACAGTGGCTCGAACAACAGCTCCAAGCTGCGACGAAACATTTCTTCTAGTCTCACCAACTATTTGACCGTGCTCGTTATATTTAACATGTGTAAGATGTCATTTACTCCTTTTTTTGGTGTTTCCAGACATCCAGGTGCGTCCTCTCACATTTTTATGTTCAACTTCCACTGGATGAGAATGAGGGAGAGCGCCCCCCCCCCCCCCCCCCCCCCCCTCATCAGAACTACCACCAAAAGGATCACCCTCCATCTGTCAAACATAAATATCATTACTATTACCATTTCAGACACTCATAATCATAAAAAAAAAAGGTTATACAAATATTTTAATTAAAGATGAAACAAAAGATAAAACCAAAAGATGAAACCAAAAATGTCACATATCATAAACATATCAAACCAATTAAATGTTACCTCAAGACCCATTATCATCAACCCATATTCCTTCACCATTTTCACGGAAATAAATACAATCATCATCAATTTCATCATTATCTTCTATTGCAGTGAATGTGAAAAGTTCTTCTTAGAGAGGTAAATCATGCAAATCACCATCTTTAATGTTTCATTCTCTCGTTTGCGTTGGAAGAGCAATTAACCATTGGTTGTCTGAAGGATCATTCACATAAAATACTTATTTGTCTTATGAAGCTAATATAAATTGGTCAAATTTGAGCCCAATTCATTTTAGATTAACTAATGTGAAACCAAAATCTTCATATATTATGCCGCTATCACTTTTCACCCAATCACAAAAGAAAACAGGTACTCGAGTTGTGATATAATCTAACTCCCAAATTTCATTAACTACTCCATAAAAAATTCATATCACATTCAACTCGATTTTTGTCTTTTGCACTAGAGACTTGCACAGTTTCAGAAATAAGGCTAACACCACTATTTAGTGTGTTTCTGTTGTTATCGCGCTCCCTAGTGTTAAATAGAGTACCACTAATCATGTATGATGAAAACTTGATGATATTAACAGAAGGTCCTCAAGAAATCCACTTAACGATGTCTGAAACCATATTTGATGTGTTTTTTAATTCTGACACAACCTATTAAATCAACATAGAAAAAACAAATTACTAAAAACAACCAACCATGCCATCTTGTAATAACCAACAAATGACAACTTTCCATAATCAACACAATTTACCTCTTGTTCTATCCAACTACTAAAAGTTCACTAATCTTCTGATAACTCTAGGATTTAGAGTTATTTTTATGATCTTTGAACTTGTTTTTAAGTTGAAAAAGAGTAATGGAAGTGTGTTTAATGTGATTTTGTTTACTTTTTATCCTTCTTGTTCTAGGTAGTAAGTCCATATTAAGAGTTGTTTATTTGGTGTATTGTTTGCAAATATTTTATGTTAATTTCTGTTCTGTGTTGTTAGGAAAGGAAGTTTAAAATTGCCAAAGGGAATTAAAGAGAGTAGAAGAAAAATGGGGACTGAAAGGGGAGCATTGCTGTTTCGATGCTGTAGGCCAGCTGCATAGCAATCCTGGGCAGAAGACAGATGACGTGGACAAAAGCCAGCTGTACTTAAGTAATTACCTCAGCACCTATGTGGCATCTATTTTAATGAATTAAGTCAGCTGGCTGAGGTGGCAAGAGAGGGACAAAAGTTGGAAATGGGCTGTCTAATTAGGGTAAGGAAAAAGTACCCTAAAGGGGGAGCCAGCCGAAATAGAGGGGAGATACCATTTTTATCACAACAGAAAAAAAAGAGAGAAGTACAGGAGAATATACACAGAAAAAGGCAGTACCCATAGGAGGAGAGTCACGGTCAAGGAAGGAGGAGGACTTTAGAACCCGATTCTACTTCTTCTCTTTCTTCTATATTTCCTTTTCTGTAGTGTATACTCTTGATTCTATACTTGTGAACTGAATACTTGTTATGGATGAACAATTTCTGTTTTGGATTGTAATTTTCAGTTCAAATATGAACTAATTTCTTTAAGATTTGGGTGGCTGTGAACCCTATATGATGAAGTATTAATTCAATGCATGAGTTCAGTAATTTTGCCATTGTTCATTTAAGTGTAATTAATGCTCAATGATTGTTGTTTACTGGCCATAATTAACAATTAACTAGCTAGATCTGATTTTGGAAAGAATTTGTCTAGCTGAATCCACTTAAATGATGCAAGAGAAATGCCATGTTTAGGTAATTCTTAGTAGTGAAATAGGAATATTTTACTACCTTGTATAACCTGAGATTTGGTGATTAAATACGTGTTTTACAACCTGATTTAATATAGGATTATGTTGAATTAAGTTGTGGAATTATATCAGTGGGTTTTGGAAAAAGCTTACTGGTCTCTTGTGAAATCGGTTAACTCTGTGCTTGATTGCTGAACCATTGCTGAACGATTGCTATAACAACTGGGCAGATTAACATAGGGGGAAATAGCCATCCAGATCTATTTGTTCACATAGATCTCCTCTGAATTTATTTTTTCTGAGTTCTTCATTTTATTTTAGATTAAATTACGTATACCCATTTAATTTCAGATTCATACTCCAATCATGTTCTTAATTTTGTTATCTTATTTTTAAATTGTTCTTTAGTTGATTTTGCAATTATTTAGTTTAAAATCCCTGTGGAGACGATACTCATTTATCACTGTATTACTTGTTGCCGACTACGTATACTTGCGTATTTTAATTGCTATAATTTTCGCAACATCTTCATCTTGTAACCATTTTGGGTTCCATGACTTGAATGAAAATTTGTTCTTTATCTAGTTAAAATGTTCCCTTCAATTATACATATGTTGTTAGACAATTTAATATACAAAATTACTAACTTAAACTTAATGTATTATATGAATATAACTCACCCGATATAAGGCTGAATTTTATTTATATTATGCAACACAAGACGATGCACTTCATCTAGTATATCTTGAGTTACTATGCATACACCACTACCACGACAACT
The DNA here is from genome assembly GCF_963169125.1 of Humulus lupulus. NCBI lineage: Eukaryota > Viridiplantae > Streptophyta > Magnoliopsida > Rosales > Cannabaceae > Humulus > Humulus lupulus. Next base: position 142,394,502 of record NC_084798.1, on the reverse strand, counting down.
CTAAATATCAACATTTTCAACATCATTTAACCCAACTCTTTGTACACCAGTCATGTATTCAGAACAAAATTCAACCGCCTCTTCTGCAATATAGCATTCGATGATGCATCCTTCTAGTTGACTTCTATTCCTAACATACCCCTTAAGAATATTCATATATTGCTCAAATGGATACATCCATCTTAAATAGACGGGACCACAGTGTCTTAGTTCTCTAACCAAATGAACTGTCAGATGGATCATTATATCAAAAAATATCGACGGGAAATATTTCTCCAACTCACACAATACCTCAGCAATTTCATCTCTTAACTTGGGTAACTTAAGCGGATCAATCACCTTACAACTCAATGACTTGAAAAACAATCATAACCTTGTGATTACATCTCAAACATTCCTAGGAAACATAGATCGAACGGCCACTGGTTGTAAATGTTGCATTAGAATATGACAATCGTGAGATTTCATACCAGTCAGATCACAACTTTTCAAGTCTACCAATGACCTTATATTTGAGGAATATCTGTCCGGAACTTTTATATTAAACAAACATCTAAAAATTTCCATTCTTTCCTCTTTAGTGAGAGTGTAGCAGCAGGAGGTATATTTGTTCGTCTCTTATCTGGTTTTGGACTTAATTCATCCCTTATACCCATTGCAACCAAGTCTTGTAAGACTTACTTCCATCCTTAGTTTTCCCAGGAATATTCAACAAAGTGTCAATCAAACTATCACGTACATTTTTCGCTATGTGCATAACATCTAAATTATGGTGTATAGATAAGAAAGGCCAATATTCAAGTTCAAAGAAAATAGATTTCTTTTTATAACACCCTTTCGACTCCTCCACAACGTTTGCCTTACGACTACATTTCATCTTTGTAGATGTACGAACTTTAGGCTTCCCTAACTTGAACCCAATTATAGACATCTTCTCAAGTACTTGGATCCCATTCAAAGGCCCAGGAGCCTCCTCAAACTCTTGTTTACCATGGAATGCCTTCTTCCAAGTCCGAAGTTTATGCGTATTAGGAAAGAACTTTCCATGTCCCATATAGCATATTTTATGAAAGTGTTTCAAGTATTCAGAACATGTTTTTTCTTCACAAACGGGGCAAACCTTATATCCTTTCACACTAAACCCAAATAAATTTCCATAAGCAGAAAAGTCATTAATTATCCACAATAAGACCGCTCTAAGATTAAATTCTTCCATCCTATACGCATCATAAACCTTAATCCCTTCATCCCACAAAGTTTTCAAGCCATCTATAAGAGGAGCTAGATAGACGTCAATGACATTACCATGTTCTTTATGTCCTAATATCAACAAGGTAAACATCGTAAACTTCCTCTTCATACACAACCATGGGGGTAGATTGTAAATAACAAGCATACCATTCCAACAACTATACTTACTGCTAAGAGATGTGTGTGGATTAATCCGTCAGTCAAAAGACCTAGATGAATATTACGAGATTCATTTCCAAAAGAAGGCCACTTCAAATCAACTCTCTTCCAAGCTAGGGTGTCAACTGGATGTCTTAACTTACCATCCTTTATTCTCTAATTAGCATGCCACGACAAACTTTTAGCATGTTCGGCATTTCTAAACAATCGGATGAAACGAGGAATTGGTGGAAGTTACCACAAAACTTTGGCAGGTACTCCTTCCTTGACATCCTCGCCATTTCTTTTCTTTTGCCATCGTGACTCACAAGTTGGACACAATTTTGCATCTAGAAATCTATTTCGATATAATATGCAATTATTAGGACATGGATGAATTTTTTCGTACTGCATGCCTAATGAGCATAATGTCTTCTTTCCCTCATAAAATGAAATTGGCATTTCATTATCTTCGAGGAATAACTCCTTCAAAAAACTAAATAAATCAGTAATAATTTTATCACTCCAACAATGTTTAACTTTTAGATTTTACAACATAAGAAGCATAGATAATTTTGTAAATATGGTATAACCACAGTAAATCAATTTCTCAGCATCACTAAGGAGTGTCTCAAACTTATTTGGGTCTACTCTTATCCATAATGTGCGTCGTCAATCATTTCATCTAATGGATCCTAGTTATCCTCTATATTCCTCCTCACTCCTTTTGGTCGACTTGGAAGAGTTGGAGCAATAGGAGCTATCTCCCCATGGTAATACGAAATTGTGTAACTCTTGTCGATCCGATTGAAATATAAGTGTTCTTTAATCTTTTTAAGATTCATCTTTTTAACATTTCCACACTTAAGACATGGACAATAAGTAAAATTTGGGTCTTTCATATTTTTCGAACAAAATCTTATGAACAAATCGACCCCATTCCTATATTCCGCAGATAACCTATTCGCTGACATATATCCACTTTCTATCCATATCTTCTCTTATGTCTATGAAAAATAAAAGAAACGACACTAAATAAGCATGTGATAGAGTTGGATGTCTATATAAAGCTAATTGTTTATAATCCTAGATAAAATCGGGCAGCATTTCCCCCTATAATAGTGTCCTAACCATCTTCATGTGAATAGCAAAACAAACAATTCAAACAACATACAATAAGTTTCTTCCTTATAGCTCCGCAACACACACTGGGAGACGTGGGACATGTGGCACGTCTCCCAATGCGAGACGGATGATGTCCCCCCGGACATATGTTTAGACCCAAAATTTTCAACGTCTTCTTGCACTTCTAATGTCTTACAGTTTTAGTAATTAATAAAAAATTTCAATGTCTCAAAACATAAGACATTTTAAATTCCTCCTAATTTTTAATGTCTTACAACAATGGTGTAAGACATTGTAGGGAGTCATTGAATGTCAAAATTGTTGTAGTGACAATTTCACATAAAATCATAAAAGAATAATCTTAAGTCTACTAGTGAATCCTTAGTGTTTGCAAAACAAGATTCATGCACTTAATCAAATGGCGTATATTTGAATGTAAAACTTAGGTTGCATGTAACATGCATGCGTAGAATGGTTCTTAAAACTCACGTTGAAGTTGGAATTATTTATTCCTTTATTTCCTTGTCAATTTTCACAAAAATGCAGCTAGTATAAAATTATTTGCCACTTAATTTACTCCTACATTATTACTTTAAATCACATATTGGTCATTCATAAGTTTTATTACAAAATTTTAACTTGCTAAAACAATTTTCTTAGTTTTAGTTTGCATAAAATAATAATCTAATTTAAAAGAATGTGACAAAATTTTGTAGCTACTTATAATTATTAAATAAACTCCTAGTTCATCCTTAGAAAATAATTTTACTTAATTTAAAAAAAAACTGCATAAATATAAATGAGAAAATACATATTTTAAGTGTGGAAAAATTATATTTACCATATGCATAGTCTAATGTTTACCTAATTTAAACACATGCTTTACTTATTTGATTTAAAAGACATTTTTCTTCTAATAAAACAAATATTCCAGTAAGCATTTTATTACATAAAATTTTAAATTATCAAATTTGTTAGCATATAAGTTGTATAGTTTCTTTCACAACTTTATATAAAAAAAAGTGCATGCATTTCATTGAAGAAAATACTTAATTAACTTATGAAAATCACTTTTTGTTTCTTGTCTTGGTTTTAAAATATGCATGTTAAGTCATAGCTTCCTTTCTTTCAAATTAATTCACAAATTACCAATTGAGAGTTAACAAAATTCAGCAAGCATAAATCAACCTAGAATACTATCAAATACTTAAAACCCCTTACAACAATTAACAAATTAACTTAACATGGGTTTACGTTTTATGCATTTTAACATGAAAATTTAGCATGCAAATTAATCAAAACAAAAATAAAAACACCCGAAACCCTACCATACCCATGAGGTCGAGACCCATATAGCCTTATCTTAAAAAATATTACAAATAGACATATCATAGAAAATGGCTTTAAAAAAACTTCAAGGAACAAACAAAATTTTCTTTAGTCATTTTAAAACACCTAGGACGAAACCGATAGCATAGTCCTATCCATTATTGTTTCCAAAACAAAAATCAAAGCATAGTGTTGTACCCTAATTTTAGCACGAGTCCATGCACTCAGCTCGGGTACTGTTGACAGATAAATATACAGAGAAATAGCCAAGGAGAATGATATATGCTTATTATGCACGTAGAAAACTCGAGATTCATAGTGGTCATACGTGGTGAAAGGCGTCCATACGTTTATTTATGAGCACGTTGTCATATTTATTATTCGAGATAGTGGGAACTTGTTTATTCTATTATCAAATCATATCCCAGTATAAATGGGAATTATTTGTATTAAATATAATCATTATGTAAATGTGTGATTGACTCACATGGTTACCCAAACCTGTCCATGGAATTCCCTTATAAATACTGGGAATATTGAACAGGAAAGGGGACCATTATTCTGTAATACCAAAACTCTGCCAAAATAGAGAGAGAAACAGTAATAATATTAACTCGTGGACTAGGTGAATTTTAACCACTGAACCACGTAAAAGTTCTGTGTTCTTGAGTAAATTCATACTATTTTTCATTATGGTTTACTATTAAGCACTAATCTACCTTATTATTTCTTAATACACTGTTGGTGAAAAACCGCGTCAACAGTTTGGTGCTTTCATTGAGAGCAAATTAGTACTTCATCAAAATCCCAATTGATTCTAATCATGGTGCTCACTCACTAATTGCATGATAATGAGATAGAACAGCCTAGTGGGCAGGAGGCCCATCATACCACTATTTCGAATAAGCGTTGCCCTGAGATCCAGCAACATCCGGGAAAACAACCAGCGGGTAATGGCGACACTAGGAGTTCGGCGTCATTGCCACCGAATGCAAATCTAGACTACCTAACTACGGTCGAATTGGAAAACATGCAATTGTGAAGCCATCTCACTAAGGAAAGTAGGCAGATTGAGGAGGTTTTGGATCGATTACCCTCTCATACAACCGACGTTAATGTCAAAAAGAGGCAAAATGGGTCTCACAAGTTCCATAGGAAAAATCGATCCTAACCAAGTCTATCAGTCAAAACTGCCACCCCAAGTTCTGTACTTACAGGGCGAGATTTCCAGAATGCTCAACCCAGTGGCCCTCATAGGGGTCATAAACATGTCAGTCGGTCGGTTAGAACCGCAACCCTACGTTCGGTACCTCCTTCACAGGTCCCTAGAAATGCCCATGGCAGTCCAACAAACCCTCTTACATTACAATCAGATCGTCAGGCGTAGAGAGCTAGAGACAATGGAGTAGAACATAGGTGGGCTAATTTAGTCCGCCCTGATAGAACAAGGATTGCCTCACCAATAAGGCATCCCTCGCCACCTATAAGACATTCGACGCTATCTCGTCCTACACAGGACATTCCGGCTTATAGAGATAGTAGGAGAATTCCTCCCCTATCTGCCACTACGTACATGCCATGGACACGTGTTGAAAATCTAGATCCTCGGCCCCAACCTCGAGCTGTAAGCTTCGCAAATGAGAGTTACTGGACCGAAAGTCATTGTAGTGGTAGGTCCGAGGATGACCTAAGAAATCAGTTGAGTTCAGCATAATGGGAATAGTGCCCCACAAAATCAAGCTCGAGCTTGGAGGGACAATAACCCATCAAACGCATAAGATAGGATGTGAGTTGTTGAACAACCCCCAAGTAACCTAGGGACTAGAGACCAAACCCTTGAGAGACTAGCTCTGATGGTAGAGAAAATGAAGAGGCTTTTATCTGGAAAAGACAAAGACGATTGCGACTCAGAGGACGAGCTCAAGCCTTTCGCTCCAAATATTGCGGCGGGCACATATATGGTAGGCTTCAGAATGCCACAATTGTCAAAATTTGATGGAGATGGATATCCGTCAGACCACCTCGAAATGTTTAACACCATGATAATGGCCCACAATGTCGGACTCGATCTAAGGTGTACTTTATTCCCTGAAACTTTGGTCGGGCCAACCAAAAGTGGTTTAAGCAATATAAGAGGCATTCCATAAGCTCATGGAAGAAGTTTTCTTCTCAGTTAAAAAAAGCAGCTCGAGCTTCACAGACAGCTTAGGTTGATACCGAATTACTGGCCAACGTAAAGCAGCAACTTGGTGAGATGTTGAAGGCATATCTTAGTAGGTTTGCCAATGTCACTGCACGAGCTAGGGATGCTAATGACAGCTCCAAGCTTATGGCAATGAGGATGGGAATCCTTGTTGGGAGTGACTTGCGGCAAGAATTATAGAGAAAAAGAGTTAAGAGTGTGGACGAATTCTTAGCCCGAGCTCAAGAGTGGA